>NW_026112442.1:0-164596 GCF_024323335.1 Lathyrus oleraceus
TTTATAAATGCGGGTAAAACATGTATACAAATACCATATTTTAGGATAAATGTGGTACCTACTTTACAACCTTACCACATTTCGTAATAAATGCATGAAAAACAATTATAACACATCCATTTTAAAACAAATGGTGAATTTTCATTGTAATTTTACCGCATTTCCTAATAAATGCGGGTAAAACATGTATACAAATACCATGCTTAGGATAAATGTGGTACCTACTTTACAATTTTACCACATTTCATAATAAATGCATGAAAAACAATTAAACACATCCATTTAAGACGATAGTTGCACCTTTTGTAATTTTACCGCATTTCTTAATAAATGCAGGAAAAACATGTATACAAATACCATATTTAGGATAAATGTGGCACCTAATTTACAACCTTACCACATTTCGTAATAAATGCATGAAAAAAAATTATAACACATCCATTTTAAGACAAATGGTGAATTTCATTGTAATTTACCGCATTTCTTAATAAATGCGGGTAAAAACATGTATACAAATACCATACTTTAGGATAAATGTGGTATCTACTTTACAATTTTACCACATTTCATAATAAATGCATGAAAAACAATTATAACACATCCATTTAAGACGATAGTTGCACGTTATTTTTAATTTTACCGCATTTTTAATAAATGCAAGAAAAACATGTATACAAATACCATATTTTAGGATAAATGTGGTACCTACTTTACAACTTTACCACATTTCCTAATAAATGCATGAAAAACAATTAAAAACCTCCATTTTAAGAAAATGGTGCACCTTCTTTTTAATTTTACCGCATTTCTTAATAAATGCGGGTTAAAACATGTATACAAATACCATATTTTAGGATAAATGTGGTACCTACTTTACAACTTTACCACATTTCATAATAAATGCATGAAAAACAATTATAAAACATCCATTTTAAGACAAATGTTGCATTTTCATTGTAATTTTACCGCATTTCTAATAAATGCGGGTAAAACATGTATACAAATACCATATTTTAGGATAAATGTGGTACCTACTTTACAATTTACCACATTTCATAATAAATGCATGAAAAACAATTATAAACACATCCATTTTAAGACGATATTGCAATTTTATTTGTAATTTTACCGCATTTCTTAATAAATGCGGGTAAAACATGTATACAAATACCATATTTTAGGATAAATGTGGTACCTACTTTACAACTTTACCACATTTCATAATAAATGCATGAAAAACAATTAAAAACATCCATTTTAAGAAAAGTTGCACCTTCTTTTTAATTTTACCGCATTTCTTAATAAATGCGGGTAAAACATGTATACAAATACCATATTTTAGGATAAATGTGGTACCTACTTTACAACTTACCACATTCATAATAAATGCATGAAAAAACAATTAAACACATCCATTTTAAGACAAATGGTGCACTTTCTTGTAATTTTACCGCATTTCTTAATAAATGCGGGTAAACATGTATACAAATACCATATTTTAGGATAAATGTGGTACCTACTTTACAACTTTACCACATTTCATAATAAATGCATGAAAAACAATTAAAACACATCCATTTTAAGAAAAATGTTGCACCTTTTTTAATTTTACCGCATTTCTTAATAAATGCGGGTAAAACATGTATACAAATACCATTTTAGGATAAATGTGGTACCTACATTTACAACTTTACCACATTTCATAATAAATGCATGAAAAACAATTATAACACATCCATTTTAAGACAAATGTGCACTTTCTTGTAATTTTACCGCATTTCTTAATAAATGCGGGTAAAACATGTATACAAATACCATATTTTAGGATAAATGTGGTACCTACTTTACAACCTTACCACATTTCGTAATAAATGCATGAAAAACAATTATAACACATCCATTTAAGACAAATGGTGAATTTTCATTGTAATTTTACCGCATTTCTAATAAATGCGGGTAAAACATGTATACAAATACCATACTTTAGGATAAATGTGGTACCTACTTTACAATTTACCACATTTCATAATAAATGCATGAAAAACAATTAAAACACATCCATTTTAAGACGATGTTGCACCTTATTGTAATTTTACCGCATTTCTTAATAAATGCAGGGTAAAAACATGTATAAAAATACCATATTTTAGGATAAATGTGGTACCTACTTTACAACTTACCACATTTCGTAATAAATGCATGAAAAACAATTATAACACATCCATTTTAAGACAAATGGTGAATTTTCATTGTAATTTTACCGCATTTCTTAATAAATGCGGGTAAAACATGTATACAAATACCATATTTAGGATAAATGTGGTACCTACTTTACAATTTTACCACATTTCATAATAAATGCATGAAAAACAATTATAACACATCCATTTTAAGACGATGTTGCACGTTATTTTTAATTTTCACAGTACAATAATTAAAAACAATTAAAACACCGCATTTTTTAATAAATGCAAGAAAAACATGTATACAAATACCATATTTTAGGATAAATGTGGTACCTACTTTACAACTTTACCACATTTCATAATAAATGCATGAAAAACAATTAAAACACATCCATTTTAAGAAAATGTTGCACCTTCTTTTTAATTTTACCGCATTTTTTATAAATGCGGGAAAAACATGTATACAAATACCATATTTTAGGATAAATGTGGTACCTACATTACAACTTTACCACATTTCATAATAAATGCATGAAAAACAACTATAACACATCCATTTTAAGACAAATGGTGAATTTTCATTGTAATTTTACCGCATTTCTTAATAAATGCGGGTAAAACATGTATACAAATACCTTACTTTGGATAAATGTGGTACCTACTTTACAATTTTACCACATTTCATAATAAATGCATGAAAAACAATTATAACACATCCATTTTAGGACGATAGTTGCAGCTTATTTGCAATTTTACCGCATTTCTTAATAAATGCAGGAAAAACATGTATACAAATACCATATTTTAGGATAAATGTGGTACCTACTTTGCAACTTTACCACATTTCCTAATAAAATGCATGAAAAACAATTAAAACACCTCCATTTTAAGAAAAATGTTGCACCTTCTTTTAATTTTACCGCATTCCTTAATACATGCGGGTAAAACATATATACAAATGCCATATTTTAGGATAAATGTGGTACCTACATTACAACTTTACCATATTTCATAATAAATGCATGAAAAACAATTATAACACTTCCATTTTAAGACAAATGCTGCACTTTCTTTGTAATTTTACCGCATTTCTTTATAAATGCGGGTAAAACAGGTATACAAATACCATATTTTAGGATAAATGTGGTACCTACTTTACAACCTTACCACATTTCGTAATAAATGCATGAAAAAACAATTATAACACATCCATTTTAAAACAAATGGTGAATTTTCATTGTAATTTTACCGCATTTCCTAATAAATGCGGGTAAAACATGTATACAAATACCATGCTTTAGGATAAATGTGGTACCTACTTTACAATTTTACCACATTTCATAATAAATGCATGAAAAACAATTATAACACATCCATTTTAAGACGATAGTTGCACCTTATTTTTAATTTTACCGCATTTTTTATAAATGCAGGAAAAACATGTATACAAATACCATATTTTAGGATAAATGTGGCACCTAATTTACAACCTTACCACATTTCGTAATAAATGCATGAAAAACAATTATAACACATCCATTTTAAGACAAATGGTGAATTTTCATTGTAATTTTACTGCATTTCTTAATAAATGCGGGTAAAACATGTATACAAATACCATACTTTAGGATAAATGTGGTATCTACTTTACAATTTTACCACATTTCATAATAAATGCATGAAAAACAATTATAACACATCTATTTTAAGACGATAGTTGCACGTTATTTTAATTTTACCGCATTTTTTAATAAATGCAAGAAAAACATGTATACAAATACCATCTTTTAGGATAAATGTGGCATCTAATTTACAACCTTACCACATTTCGTAATAAATGCATGAAAAACAACTATAACACATCCATTTTAAGACAAATGGTGAATTTTCATTGTAATTTTACCGCATTTCTTAATAAATGCGGGTAAAACATGTATACAAATACCTTACTTTTGGATAAATGTGGTACCTACTTTACAATTTTACCACATTTCATAATAAATGCATGAAAAACAATTATAACACATCCATTTTAGGACGATAGTTGCAGCTTATTTGCAATTTTACCGCATTTCTTAATAAATGCAGGAAAAACATGTATACAAATACCATATTTTAGGATAAATGTGGTACCTACTTTGCAACTTTACCACATTTCCTAATAAAATGCATGAAAAACAATTAAAACACCTCCATTTTAAGAAAAATGTTGCACCTTC
The DNA here is from genome assembly GCF_024323335.1 of Lathyrus oleraceus. Classification (NCBI taxonomy): domain Eukaryota; kingdom Viridiplantae; phylum Streptophyta; class Magnoliopsida; order Fabales; family Fabaceae; genus Lathyrus; species Lathyrus oleraceus. The sequence continues at coordinate 4,406 of NW_026112442.1, forward strand.
TTTTTAATTTTACCGCATTCCTTAATACATGCGGGTAAAACATATATACAAATGCCATATTTTAGGATAAATGTGGTACCTACATTACAACTTTACCATATTTCATAATAAATGCATGAAAAACAATTATAACACTTCCATTTTAAGACAAATGCTGCACTTTCTTTGTAATTTTACCGCATTTCTTTATAAATGCGGGTAAAACAGGTATACAAATACCATATTTTAGGATAAATGTGGTACCTACTTTACAACCTTACCACATTTCGTAATAAATGCATGAAAAACAATTATAACACATCCATTTTAAAACAAATGGTGAATTTTCATTGTAATTTTACCGCATTTCCTAATAAATGCGGGTAAAACATGTATACAAATACCATGCTTTAGGATAAATGTGGTACCTACTTTACAATTTTACCACATTTCATAATAAATGCATGAAAAACAATTATAACACATCCATTTTAAGACGATAGTTGCACCTTATTTTTAATTTTACTGCATTTTTTAATAAATGCAAGAAAAACATGTATACAAATACCATATTTTAGGATAAATGTGGCACCTAATTTACAACCTTACCACATTTCGTAATAAATGCATGAAAAACAATTATAACACATCCATTTTAAGACAAATGGTGAATTTTCATTGTAATTTTACTGCATTTCTTAATAAATGCGGGTAAAACATGTATACAAATACCATACTTTAGGATAAATGTGGTATCTACTTTACAATTTTACCACATTTCATAATAAATGCATGAAAAACAATTATAACACATCTATTTTAAGACGATAGTTGCACGTTATTTTAATTTTACCGCATTTTTTAATAAATGCAAGAAAAACATGTATACAAATACCATCTTTTAGGATAAATGTGGCATCTAATTTACAACCTTACCACATTTCGTAATAAATGCATGAAAAACAACTATAACACATCCATTTTAAGACAAATGGTGAATTTTCATTGTAATTTTACCGCATTTCTTAATAAATGCGGGTAAAACATGTATACAAATACCTTACTTTTGGATAAATGTGGTACCTACTTTACAATTTTACCACATTTCATAATAAATGCATGAAAAACAATTATAACACATCCATTTTAGGACGATAGTTGCAGCTTATTTGCAATTTTACAAAAAAAATAAATTTCATTAAAATATTCAAATTAAACCCGCATTTCTTAATAAATGCAGGAAAAACATGTATACAAATACCATATTTTAGGATAAATGTGGTACCTACTTTGCAACTTTACCACATTTCCTAATAAAATGCATGAAAAACAATTAAAACACCTCCATTTTAAGAAAAATGTTGCACCTTCTTTTTAATTTTACCGCATTCCTTAATACATGCGGGTAAAAATATATACAAATGCCATATTTTAGGATAAATGTGGTACCTACATTACAACTTTACCATATTTCATAATAAATGCATGAAAAACAATTATAACACTTCCATTTTAAGACAAATGCTGCACTTTCTTTGTAATTTTACCGCATTTCTTATAAATGCGGGTAAAACAGGTATACAAATACCATATTTTAGGATAAATGTGGTACCTACTTTACAACCTTACCACATTTCGTAATAAATGCATGAAAAACAATTAAAACACATCCATTTTAAAACAAATGGTGAATTTTCATTGTAATTTTACCGCATTCCTAATAAATGCGGGTAAAACATGTATACAAATACCATGCTTTAGGATAAATGTGGTACCTACTTTACAATTTTACCACATTTCATAATAAATGCATGAAAAACAATTAAACACATCCATTTTAAGACAAATGTTGCACCTTATTTGTAATTTTACCGCATTTTTTAATAAATGCAAGAAAAACATGTATACAAATACCATATTTTAGGATAAATGTGGCACCTATTTACAACCTTACCACATTTCGTAATAAATGCATGAAAAACAATTATAACACATCCATTTTAAGACAAATGGTGAATTTTCATTGTAATTTTACTGCATTTCTTAATAAATGCGGGTAAAACATGTATACAAATACCATACTTTAGGATAAATGTGGTACCTACTTTACAATTTTACCACATTTCATAATAAATGCATGAAAAACAATTATAACACATCTATTTTAAGACGATAGTTGCACGTTATTTTAATTTTACCGCATTTTTAATAAATGCAAGAAAAACATGTATACAAATACCATCTTTTAGGATAAATGTGGCATCTAATTTACAACCTTACCACATTTCGTAATAAATGCATGAAAAACAACTATAACACATCCATTTTAAGACAAATGGTGAATTTTCATTGTAATTTTACCGCATTTCTTAATAAATGCGGGTAAAACATGTATACAAATACCTTACTTTTGGATAAATGTGGTACCTACTTTACAATTTTACCACATTTCATAATAAATGCATGAAAAACAATTATAACACATCCATTTTAGGACGATAGTTGCAGCTTATTTGCAATTTTACCGCATTTCTTAATAAATGCAGGAAAAACATGTATACAAATACCATATTTTAGGATAAATGTGGTACCTACTTTGCAACTTTACCACATTTCCTAATAAAATGCATGAAAAACAATTAAAACACCTCCATTTTAAGAAAAATGTTGCACCTTCTTTTTAATTTTACCGCATTCCTTAATACATGCGGGTAAAACATATATACAAATGCCATATTTTAGGATAAATGTGGTACCTACATTACAACTTTACCATATTTCATAATAAATGCATGAAAAACAATTATAACACTTCCATTTTAAGACAAATGCTGCACTTTCTTTGTAATTTTACCGCATTTCTTTATAAATGCGGGTAAAACAGGTATACAAATACCATATTTTAGGATAAATGTGGTACCTACTTTACAACCTTACCACATTTCGTAATAAATGCATGAAAAACAATTATAACACATCCATTTTAAAACAAATGGTGAATTTTCATTGTAATTTTACCGCATTTCCTAATAAATGCGGGTAAAACATGTATACAAATACCATGCTTTAGGATAAATGTGGTACCTACTTTACAATTTTACCACATTTCATAATAAATGCATGAAAAACAATTATAACACATCCATTTTAAGACGATAGTTGCACCTTATTTTTAATTTTACTGCATTTTTTAATAAATGCAAGAAAAACATGTATAAAAATACCATATTTTAGGATAAATGTGGCACCTAATTTACAACCTTACCACATTTCGTAATAAATGCATGATAAACAATTATAACACATCCATTTTAAGACAAATGGTGAATTTTCATTGTAATTTTACTGCATTTCTTAATAAATGCGGGTAAAACATGTATACAAATACCATACTTTAGGATAAATGTGGTATCTACTTTACAATTTTACCACATTTCATAATAAATGCATGAAAAACAGTTATAACACATCTATTTTAAGACGATAGTTGCACGTTATTTTAATTTTACCGCATTTTTAATAAATGCAAGAAAAACATGTATACAAATACCATCTTTTAGGATAAATGTGGCATCTAATTTACAACCTTACCACATTTCGTAATAAATGCATGAAAAACAACTATAACACATCCATTTTAAGACAAATGGTGAATTTCATTGTAATTTTACCGCATTTCTTAATAAATGCGGGTAAAACATGTATACAAATACCTTACTTTTGGATAAATGTGGTACCTACTTTACAATTTTACCACATTTCATAATAAATGCATGAAAAACAATTATAACACATCCATTTTAGGACGATAGTTGCAGCTTATTTGCAATTTTACCGCATTTCTTAATAAATGCAGGAAAAACATGTATACAAATACCATATTTTAGGATAAATGTGGTACCTACTTTGCAACTTTACCACATTTCCTAATAAAATGCATGAAAAACAATTAAAACACCTCCATTTTAAGAAAAATGTTGCACCTTCTTTTTAATTTTACCGCATTCCTTAATACATGCGGGTAAAACATATATACAAATGCCATATTTTAGGATAAATGTGGTACCTACATTACAACTTTACCATATTTCATAATAAATGCATGAAAAACAATTATAACACTTCCATTTTAAGACAAATGCTGCACTTTCTTTGTAATTTTACCGCATTTCTTTATAAATGCGGGTAAAAACAGGTATACAAATACCATATTTTAGGATAAATGTGGTACCTACTTTACAACCTTACCACATTTCGTAATAAATGCATGAAAAACAATTATAACACATCCATTTTAAAACAAATGGTGAATTTTCATTGTAATTTTACCGCATTTCCTAATAAATGCGGGTAAAACATGTATACAAATACCATGCTTTAGGATAAATGTGGTACCTACTTTACAATTTTACCACATTTCATAATAAATGCATGAAAAACAATTAAAACACATCCATTTTAAGACGATAGTTGCACCTTATTTTTAATTTTACCGCATTTCTTAATAAATGCAGGAAAAACATGTATACAAATACCATATTTTAGGATAAATGTGGCACCTAATTTACAACCTTACCACATTTCGTAATAAATGCATGAAAAACAATTATAACACATCCATTTTAAGACAAATGGTGAATTTTCATTGTAATTTTACTGCATTTCTTAATAAATGCGGGTAAAACATGTATACAAATACCATACTTTAGGATAAATGTGGTATCTACTTTACAATTTTACCACATTTCATAATAAATGCATGAAAAACAATTATAACACATCTATTTTAAGACGATAGTTGCACGTTATTTTTAATTTTACCGCATTTTTAATAAATGCAAGAAAAACATGTATACAAATACCATCTTTTAGGATAAATGTGGCATCTAATTTACAACCTTACCACATTTCGTAATAAATGCATGAAAAACAACTATAACACATCCATTTTAAGACAAATGGTGAATTTTCATTGTAATTTTACCGCATTTCTTAATAAATGCGGGTAAAACATGTATACAAATACCTTACTTTTGGATAAATGTGGTACCTACTTTACAACTTTACCACATTTCCTAATAAAATGCATGAAAAACAATTAAAACACTCCATTTTAAGAAAAATGTTGCACCTTCTTTTTAATTTTACCGCATTCCTTAATAAATGCGGGTAAAACATATATACAAATACCATATTTTAGGATAAATGTGGTACCTACTTTACAACTTTACCACATTTCATAATAAATGCATGAAAAACAATTATAACACATCCATTTTAGGACGATAGTTGCAGCTTATTTGCAATTTTACCGCATTTAATAAATGCAGGAAAAACATGTATACAAATACCATATTTTAGGATAAATGTGGTACCTACTTTGCAACTTTACCACATTTCCTAATAAAATGCATGAAAAACAATTAAAACACCTCCATTTTAAGAAAAATGTTGCACCTTCTTTTTAATTTTACCGCATTCCTTAATACATGCGGGTAAAACATATATACAAATGCCATATTTTAGGATAAATGTGGTACCTACATTACAACTTTACCATATTTCATAATAAATGCATGAAAAACAATTATAACACTTCCATTTTAAGACAAATGCTGCACTTTCTTTGTAATTTTACCGCATTTCTTTATAAATGCGGGTAAAACAGGTATACAAATACCATATTTAGGATAAATGTGGTACCTACTTTACAACCTTACCACATTTCGTAATAAATGCATGAAAAACAATTATAACACATCCATTTTAAAACAAATGGTGAATTTTCATTGTAATTTTACCGCATTTCCTAATAAATGCGGGTAAAACATGTATACAAATACCATGCTTTAGGATAAATGTGGTACCTACTTTACAATTTTACCACATTTCATAATAAATGCATGAAAAACAATTATAACACATCCATTTTAAGACGATAGTTGCACTTATTTTAATTTTACTGCATTTTTAATAAATGCAAGAAAAACATGTATACAAATACCATATTTTAGGATAAATGTGGCACCTAATTTACAACCTTACCACATTTCGTAATAAATGCATGAAAAACAATTATAACACATCCATTTTAAGACAAATGGTGAATTTTCATTGTAATTTTACTGCATTTCTTAATAAATGCGGGTAAAACATGTATACAAATACCATACTTTAGGATAAATGTGGTACCTACTTTACAATTTTACCACATTTCATAATAAATGCATGAAAAACAATTATAACACATCTATTTTAAGACGATAGTTGCACGTTATTTTTAATTTTACCGCATTTTTAATAAATGCAAGAAAAACATGTATACAAATACCATCTTTTAGGATAAATGTGGCATCTAATTTACAACTTACCACATTTCTAATAAATGCATGAAAAACAACTATAACACATCCATTTTAAGACAAATGGTGAATTTTCATTGTAATTTTACCGCATTTCTTAATAAATGCGGGTAAAACATGTATACAAATACCTTACTTTTGGATAAATGTGGTACCTACTTTACAATTTACCACATTTCATAATAAATGCATGAAAAACAATTATAACACATCCATTTTAGGACGATAGTTGCAGCTTATTTGCAATTTTACCGCATTTCTTAATAAATGCAGGAAAAACATGTATACAAATACCATATTTTAGGATAAATGTGGTACCTACTTTGCAACTTTACCACATTTCCTAATAAAATGCATGAAAAACAATTAAAACACCTCCATTTTAAGAAAAATGTTGCACCTTCTTTTTAATTTTACCGCATTCCTTAATACATGCGGGTAAAACATATATACAAATGCCATATTTTAGGATAAATGTGGTACCTACATTACAACTTTACCATATTTCATAATAAATGCATGAAAAACAATTATAACACTTCCATTTTAAGACAAATGCTGCACTTTCTTTGTAATTTTACCGCATTTCTTTATAAATGCGGGTAAAACAGGTATACAAATACCATATTTTAGGATAAATGTGGTACCTACTTTACAACCTTACCACATTTCGTAATAAATGCATGAAAAACAATTATAACACATCCATTTTAAAACAAATGGTGAATTTTCATTGTAATTTTACCGCATTTCCTAATAAATGCGGGTAAAACATGTATACAAATACCATGCTTTAGGATAAATGTGGTACCTACTTTACAATTTTACCACATTTCATAATAAATGCATGAAAAACAATTAAAACACATCCATTTTAAGACGATAGTTGCACCTTATTTGTAATTTTACCGCATTTCTTAATAAATGCAGGAAAAACATGTATAAAAATACCATATTTTAGGATAAATGTGGCACCTAATTTACAACCTTACCACATTTCGTAATAAATGCATGAAAAACAATTATAACACATCCATTTTAAGACAAATGGTGAATTTTCATTGTAATTTTACTGCATTTCTTAATAAATGCGGGTAAAACATGTATACAAATACCATACTTTAGGATAAATGTGGTATCTACTTTACAATTTTACCACATTTCATAATAAATGCATGAAAAACAATTATAACACATCTATTTTAAGACGATAGTTGCACGTTATTTTTAATTTTACCGCATTTTTTAATAAATGCAAGAAAAACATGTATACAAATACCATATTTTAGGATAAATGTGGCATCTAATTACAACCTTACCACATTTCGTAATAAATGCATGAAAAACAATTATAACACATCCATTTTAAGACAAATGGTGAATTTTCATTGTAATTTTACCGCATTTCTTAATAAATGCGGGTAAAACATGTATACAAATACCTTACTTTTGGATAAATGTGGTACCTACTTTACAATTTTACCACATTTCATAATAAATGCATGAAAAACAATTAAAACACATCCATTTTAAGAAAAATGTTGCACCTTCTTTTAATTTTACCGCATTTCTTAATAAATGCGGGAAAAACATGTATACAAATACCATATTTAGGATAAATGTGGTACCTACTTTACAACTTTACCACATTTCGTAATAAATGCATGAAAAACAATTAAACACATCCATTTTAAGACGATGTTGCAGCTTATTTGTAATTTTACCGCATTTTAATAAATGCGGGAAAAACATGTATACAAATACCATATTTTAGGATAAATGTGGTACCTACTTTACAACTTTACCACATTTCTAATAAATGCATGAAAAACAATTAAAACACTCCATTTTAAGAAAAATGTTGCACCTTCTTTTAATTTTACCGCATTTCTTATAAATGCGGGTAAAACATATATACAAATACCATATTTAGGATAAATGTGGTACCTACTTTACAACTTTACCACATTTCATAATAAATGCATGAAAAACAATTATAACACTCCATTTTAAGACAAATGTTGCACTTTCTTTGTAATTTTACCGCATTTCTTTATAAATGCGGGTAAAACATGTATACAAATACCATATTTTAGGATAAATGTGGTACCTACTTTACAACCTTACCACATTTCATAATAAATGCATGAAAAACAATTATAACACATCCATTTTAAGACAAATGGTGAATTTTCATTGTAATTTTACCGCATTTCTAATAAATGCGGGTAAAACATGTATACAAATACCATATTTTAGGATAAATGTGGTACCTACTTTACAATTTTACCACATTTCATAATAAATGCATGAAAAACAATTAAAACACATCCATTTTAAGACGATGTTGCACTTATTGTAATTTTACCGCATTTCTTAATAAATGCGGAAAAACATGTATACAAATACCATATTTTAGGATAAATGTGGTACCTACTTTACAACTTTACCACATTTCATAATAAATGCATGAAAAACAATTATAACACATCCATTTTAAGACAAATGGCAATTTCATTGTAATTTTACCGCATTTCTTAATAAATGCGGGTAAAACATGTATACAAATACCATATTTTAGGATAAATGTGGTACCTAATTTACAACCTTACCACATTTCGTAATAAATGCATGAAAAACAATTATAACACATCCATTTTAAGACAAATGGTGAATTTTCATTGTAATTTTACCGCATTTCTTAATAAATGCGGGTAAAACATGTATACAAATACCATACTTTAGGATAAATGTGGTACCTACTTTACAATTTTACCACATTTCATAATAAATGCATGAAAAACAATTATAACACATCCATTTTAAGACGATAGTTGCACGTTATTTTTAATTTTACCGCATTTTTTAATAAATGCAAGAAAAACATGTATACAAATACCATCTTTTAGGATAAATGTGGCATCTAATTTACAACCTTACCACATTTCGTAATAAATGCATGAAAAACAACTATAACACATCCATTTTAAGACAAATGGTGAATTTTCATTGTAATTTTACCGCATTTCTTAATAAATGCGGGTAAAACATGTATACAAATACCTTACTTTTGGATAAATGTGGTACCTACTTTACAATTTTACCACATTTCATAATAAATGCATGAAAAACAATTATAACACATCCATTTTAGGACGATAGTTGCAGCTTATTTGCAATTTTACCGCATTTCTTAATAAATGCAGGAAAAACATGTATACAAATACCATATTTTAGGATAAATGTGGTACCTACTTTGCAACTTACCACATTTCCTAATAAAATGCATGAAAAACAATTAAAACACCTCCATTTTAAGAAAAATGTTGCACCTTCTTTTTAATTTTACCGCATTCCTAATACATGCGGGTAAAACATATATACAAATGCCATATTTTAGGATAAATGTGGTACCTACATTACAACTTTACCATATTTCATAATAAATGCATGAAAAACAATTATAACACTTCCATTTTAAGACAAATGCTGCACTTTCTTTGTAATTTTACCGCATTTCTTTATAAATGCGGGTAAAACAGGTATACAAATACATATTTTAGGATAAATGTGGTACCTACTTTACAACCTTACCACATTTCGTAATAAATGCATGAAAAAACAATTATAACACATCCATTTTAAAACAAATGGTGAATTTTCATTGTAATTTTACCGCATTTCCTAATAAATGCGGGTAAAACATGTATACAAATACCATGCTTTAGGATAAATGTGGTACCTACTTTACAATTTTACCACATTTCATAATAAATGCATGAAAAACAATTATAACACATCCATTTTAAGACGATAGTTGCACCTTATTTTAATTTTACGCATTTTTAATAAATGCAAGAAAAACATGTATAAAATACCATATTTTAGGATAAATGTGGCACCTATTTACAACCTTACCACATTTCGTAATAAATGCATGAAAAACAATTATAACACATCCATTTTAAGACAAATGGTGAATTTTCATTGTAATTTTACTGCATTTCTTAATAAATGCGGGTAAAACATGTATACAAATACCATACTTTAGGATAAATGTGGTATCTACTTTACAATTTTACCACATTTCATAATAAATGCATGAAAAACAATTATAACACATCTATTTTAAGACGATAGTTGCACGTTATTTTTAATTTTACCGCATTTTTAATAAATGCAAGAAAAACATGTATACAAATACCATCTTTAGGATAAATGTGGCATCTAATTACAACCTTACCACATTTCGTAATAAATGCATGAAAAACAACTATAACACATCCATTTTAAGACAAATGGTGAATTTTCATTGTAATTTTACCGCATTTCTTAATAAATGCGGGTAAAACATGTATACAAATACCTTACTTTGGATAAATGTGGTACCTACTTTACAATTTTACCACATTTCATAATAAATGCATGAAAAACAATTATAACACATCCATTTTAGGACGATAGTTGCAGCTTATTTGCAATTTTACCGCATTTCTTAATAAATGCAGGAAAAAATGTATACAAATACCATATTTTAGGATAAATGTGGTACCTACTTTGCAACTTTACCACATTTCCTAATAAAATGCATGAAAAACAATTAAAACACCTCCATTTTAAGAAAAATGTTGCACCTTCTTTTTAATTTACCGCATTCCTTAATACATGCGGGTAAAACATATACAAATGCCATATTTAGGATAAATGTGGTACCTACATTACAACTTTACCATATTTCATAATAAATGCATGAAAAACAATTATAACACTTCCATTTTAAGACAAATGCTGCACTTCTTTGTAATTTTACCGCATTTCTTTATAAATGCGGGTAAAACAGGTATACAAATACCATATTTTAGGATAAATGTGGTACCTACTTTACAACCTTACCACATTTCGTAATAAATGCATGAAAAACAATTATAACACATCCATTTTAAAACAAATGGTGAATTTCATTGTAATTTTACCGCATTTCCTAATAAATGCGGGTAAAACATGTATACAAATACCATGCTTTAGGATAAATGTGGTACCTACTTTACAATTTTACCACATTTCATAATAAATGCATGAAAAACAATTAAAACACATCCATTTTAAGACGATAGTTGCACCTTATTTTTAATTTTACCGCATTTTTAATAAATGCAGGAAAAACATGTATACAAATACCATATTTTAGGATAAATGTGGCACCTAATTTACAACCTTACCACATTTCGTAATAAATGCATGAAAAACAATTATAACACATCCATTTTAAGACAAATGGTGAATTTTCATTGTAATTTTACGCATTTCTTAATAAATGCGGGTAAAACATGTATACAAATACCATACTTTAGGATAAATGTGGTATCTACTTTACAATTTTACCACATTTCATAATAAATGCATGAAAAACAATTATAACACATCTATTTTAAGACGATAGTTGCACGTTATTTTTAATTTTACCGCATTTTTAATAAATGCAAAAAAAACATGTATACAAATACCATCTTTTAGGATAAATGTGGCATCTAATTTACAACCTTACCACATTTCTTAATAAATGCATGAAAAACAACTATAACACATCCATTTTAAGACAAATGGTGAATTTTCATTGTAATTTTACCGCATTTCTTAATAAATGCGGGTAAAACATGTATACAAATACCTTACTTTTGGATAAATGTGGTACCTACTTTACAACTTTACCACATTTCATAATAAAATGCATGAAAAACAATTAAACACATCCATTTAAGACGAAATGTTGCACCTTCTTTTTAATTTTACCGCATTTCTTAATAAATGCGGGAAAAACATGTATACAAATACCATATTTTAGGATAAATGTGGTACCTACTTTACAACTTTACCACATTTCGTAAATAAATGCATGAAAAACAATTAAACACTCCATTTTAAGACAATGGTTGCAACTTATTTGTAATTTTACCGCATTTCTAATAATGCGGGAAAAACATGTATACAAATACCATATTTTAGGATAAATGTGGTACCTACTTTACAACTTTACCACATTTCATAATAAATGCATGAAAAACAATTATAACACATCCATTTTAAGAAAAATGTGCACTTCTTTTAATTTTACCGCATTCCTTAATAAATGCGGGTAAAACATATATACAAATACCATATTTTAGGATAAATGTGGTACCTACTTTACAACTTACCACATTTCATAATAAATGCATGAAAAACAATTATAACACATCCATTTTAAGACAAATGGTGATTTTCATTGTAATTTTACCGCATTCTTAATAAATGCGGGTAAAAACATGTATACAAATACCATATTTTAGGATAAATGTGGTACCTACTTTACAATTTTACCACATTTCATAATAAATGCATGAAAAACAATTATAACACATCCATTTTAAAAAATGGTGCATTTTCATTGTAATTTTACCGCATTTCTTAATAAATGCGGGAAAAACATGTATACAAATACCATATTTTAGGATAAATGTGGTACCTACTTTACAACTTTACCACATTTCCTAATAAATGCATGAAAAACAATTAAAACACATCCATTTTAAGAAAATGTGCACCTTCTTTTTAATTTTACCGCATTTCTTAATAAATGCGGGTAAAACATGTATACAAATACCATATTTAGGATAAATGTGGTACCTACATTACAACTTTACCACATTTCATAATAAATGCATGAAAAACAATTATAACACATCCATTTTAAGACAAATGCTGCACTTTCTTTGTAATTTTACCGCATTTCTTTATAAATGCGGGTAAAACATGTATACAAATACCATATTTTAGGATAAATGTGGTACCTACTTTACAACCTTACCACATTTCGTAATAAATGCATGAAAAACAATTATAAACACATCCATTTTAAAACAAATGGTGATTTTCATTGTAATTTTACCGCATTTCTAATAAATGCGGGTAAAACATGTATACAAATACCATGCTTTAGGATAAATGTGGTACCTACTTTACAATTTTACCACATTTCATAATAAATGCATGAAAAACAATTAAACACATCCATTTTAAGACGATAGTTGCACCTTATTGTAATTTTACCGCATTTCTTAATAAATGCAGGAAAAACATGTATACAAATACCATATTTTAGGATAAATGTGGTACCTAATTTACAACCTTACCACATTTCGTAATAAATGCATGAAAAACAATTATAACACATCCATTTTAAGACAAATGGTGAATTTCATTGTAATTTTACCGCATTTCTTAATAAATGCGGGTAAAACATGTATACAAATACCATACTTTAGGATAAATGTGGTATCTACTTTACAATTTACCACATTTCATAATAAATGCATGAAAAACAATTATAAACACATCTTTTAAGACGATAGTTGCACGTTATTTTTAATTTTACCGCATTTTTAATAAATGCAAGAAAAACATGTATACAAATACCATATTTTAGGATAAATGTGGCATCTAATACAACCTTACCACATTTCTTAATAAATGCATGAAAAACAATTATAACACATCCATTTTAAGACAAATGGTGAATTTTCATTGTAATTTTACCGCATTCTTAATAAATGCGGGTAAAACATGTATACAAATACCATACTTTTGGATAAATGTGGTACCTACTTTACAACTTTACCACATTTCATAATAAATGCATGAAAAACAATAAAACACATCCATTTTAAGAAAATGGTTGCACCTTCTTTTTATTTTACCGCATTCTTAATAAATGCGGTTAAAACATGTATACAAATACCATATTTTAGGATAAATGTGGTACCTACTTTACAACTTTACACATTTCATAATAAATGCATGAAAAACAATTATAACACATCCATTTTAGGACGATAGTTGCAGCTTATTTGCAATTTTACCGCATTTTTAATAAATGCAGGAAAAACATGTATACAAATACCATATTTTAGGATAAATGTGGTACCTACTTTGCAACTTTACCACATTTCCTAATAAATGCATGAAAAACAATAAAACACCTCCATTTTAAGAAAAATGTTGCACCTTCTTTTTAATTTTACCGCATTCCTTAATAAATGCGGGTAAAAACATATATACAAATGCCATATTTTAGGATAAATGTGGTACCTACATTACAACTTTACCATATTTCATAATAAATGCATGAAAAACAATTATAACACTTCCATTTTAAGACAAATGCTGCACTTTCTTTGTAATTTTACCGCATTTCTTTATAAATGCGGGTAAAACAGGTATACAAATACCATATTTTAGGATAAATGTGGTACCTACTTTACAACTTACCACATTTCGTAATAAATGCATGAAAAACAATTATAACACATCCATTTTAAAACAAATGGTGAATTTTCATTGTAATTTTACCGCATTCCTAATAAATGCGGGTAAAACATGTATACAAATACCATGCTTTAGGATAAATGTGGTACCTACTTTACAATTTTACCACATTTCATAATAAATGCATGAAAAACAATTATAACACATCCATTTTAAGACGATAGTTGCACCTTATTTTTAATTTTACCGCATTTTTAATAAATGCAGGAAAAAACATGTATACAAATACCATATTTTAGGATAAATGTGGCACCTAATTACAACCTTACCACATTTCGTAATAAATGCATGAAAAACAATTATAACACATCCATTTTAAGACAAATGGTGAATTTTCATTGTAATTTTACTGCATTTCTTAATAAATGCGGGTAAAACATGTATACAAATACCATACTTTAGGATAAATGTGGTATCTACTTTACAATTTTACCACATTTCATAATAAATGCATGAAAAACAATTATAACACATCTATTTTAAGACGATAGTTGCACGTTATTTTTAATTTTACCGCATTTTTTAATAAATGCAAGAAAAACATGTATACAAATACCATCTTTTAGGATAAATGTGGCATCTAATTTACAACCTTACCACATTTCTTAATAAATGCATGAAAAACAACTATAACACATCCATTTTAAGACAAATGGTGAATTTTCATTGTAATTTTACCGCATTCTTAATAAATGCGGGTAAAACATGTATACAAATACCTTACTTTTGGATAAATGTGGTACCTACTTTACAATTTTACCACATTTCATAATAAATGCATGAAAAACAATTATAACACATCCATTTTAGGACGATAGTTGCAGCTTATTTGCAATTTTACCGCATTTCTTAATAAATGCAGGAAAAACATGTATACAAATACCATATTTTAGGATAAATGTGGTACCTACTTTGCAACTTACCACATTTCCTATAAAAATGCATGAAAAACAATTAAAACACCTCCATTTTAAGAAAAATGTTGCACCTTCTTTTAATTTTACCGCATTCCTAATACATGCGGGTAAAACATATATACAAATGCCATATTTTAGGATAAATGTGGTACCTACATTACAACTTTACCATATTCATAATAAATGCATGAAAAACAATTATAACACTTCCATTTTAAGACAAATGCTGCACTTTCTTTGTAATTTTACCGCATTTCTTTATAAATGCGGGTAAAAACAGGTATACAAATACCATATTTAGGATAAATGTGGTACCTACTTTACAACCTTACCACATTTCGTAATAAATGCATGAAAAACAATTATAACACATCCATTTTAAAACAAATGGTGAATTTTCATTGTAATTTTACCGCATTTCCTAATAAATGCGGGTAAAACATGTATACAAATACCATGCTTTAGGATAAATGTGGTACCTACTTTACAATTTTACCACATTTCATAATAAATGCATGAAAAAACATTATAACACATCCATTTTAAGACGATAGTTGCACCTTATTTTAATTTTACCGCATTTTTAATAAATGCAAGAAAAACATGTATACAAATACCATATTTTAGGATAAATGTGGCACCTATTTACAACCTTACCACATTTCGTAATAAATGCATGAAAAACAATTATAACACATCCATTTTAAGACAAATGGTGAATTTTCATTGTAATTTTACGCATTTCTTAATAAATGCGGGTAAAACATGTATACAAATACCATACTTTAGGATAAATGTGGTACCTACTTTACAATTTTACCACATTTCATAATAAATGCATGAAAAACAATTATAACACATCCATTTTAAGACGATAGTTGCACGTTATTTTAATTTTACCGCATTTTTTAATAAATGCAGGAAAAACATGTATACAAATACCATCTTTAGGATAAATGTGGCATCTATTTACAACCTTACCACATTTCGTAATAAATGCATGAAAAACAACTATAACACATCCATTTTAAGACAAATGGTGAATTTTCATTGTAATTTTACCGCATTTCTTATAAATGCGGGTAAAACATGTATACAAATACCATACTTTTGGATAAATGTGGTACCTACTTTACAACTTTACCACATTTCATAATAAATGCATGAAAAACAATTATAACACATCCATTTTAAGACGATAGTTGCACGTTATTTTAATTTACCGCATTTTTAATAAATGCAAGAAAAACATGTATACAAATACCATCTTTAGGATAAATGTGGTATCTAATTTACAACCTTACCACATTTCTAATAAATGCATGAAAAAACTTATAACACATCCATTTTAAGACAAATGGTGAATTTTCATTGTAATTTTACCGCATTTCTTAATAAATGCGGGTAAAACATGTATACAAATACCATACTTTTGGATAAATGTGGTACCTACTTTACAATTTTACCACATTTCATAATAAATGCATGAAAAACAATTATAACACATCCATTTTAAGACAAATGTTGCACTTTTTGTAATTTTACCGCATTTCTTAATAAATGCGGGAAAAACATGTATACAAATACCATATTTTAGGATAAATGTGGTACCTACTGCAAACTTTACCACATTTCCTAATAAAATGCATGAAAAAACAATTAAAACACTCCATTTTAAGAAAAATGTTGCACCTTCTTTAATTTTACCGCATTCCTTAATACATGCGGGTAAAAACATATATACAAATGCCATATTTTAGGATAAATGTGGTACCTACATTACAACTTTACCATATTTCATAATAAATGCATGAAAAACAATTATAACACTTCCATTTTAAGACAAATGCTGCACTTCTTTGTAATTTTACCGCATTTCTTTATAAATGCGGGTAAAAC
This sequence comes from Lathyrus oleraceus, assembly GCF_024323335.1. NCBI lineage: Eukaryota > Viridiplantae > Streptophyta > Magnoliopsida > Fabales > Fabaceae > Lathyrus > Lathyrus oleraceus. Next base: position 21,924 of record NW_026112442.1, read on the forward strand.
ATGTATACAAATACCATATTTTAGGATAAATGTGGTACCTACTTTACAACTTTACCACATTTCCTAATAAATGCATGAAAAAACAATTAAAACACCTCCATTTTAAGAAAAATGTGCACCTTCATTTAATTTTACCGCATTCCTTAATAAATGCGGGTAAAAACATATATACAAATGCCATATTTAGGATAAATGTGGTACCTACATTACAACTTTACCACATTTCATAATAAATGCATGAAAAACAATTATAACACATCCATTTTAAGACAAATGCTGCACTTTCTTTGTAATTTTACCGCATTTCTTTATAAATGCGGGTAAAACAGGTATACAAATACCATATTTAGGATAAATGTGGTACCCTATTACAACCTTACCACATTTCGTAATAAATGCATGAAAAACAATTATAACACATCCATTTAAAACAAATGGTGAATTTTCATTGTAATTTTACCGCATTTCCTAATAAATGCGGGTAAAACATGTATACAAATACCATGCTTTAGGATAAATGTGGTACCTACTTTACAATTTTACCACATTTCATAATAAATGCATGAAAAACAATTAAAACACATCCATTTTAAGACGATAGTTGCACTTATTTTAATTTTACCGCATTTCTTAATAAATGCAGGAAAAACATGTATACAAATACCATATTTTAGGATAAATGTGGCACCTAATTTACAACCTTACCACATTTCGTAATAAATGCATGAAAAACAATTATAACACATCCATTTTAGACAAATGGTGAATTTTCATTGTAATTTTACCGCATTTCTTAATAAATGCGGGTAAAACATGTATACAAATACCATACTTTAGGATAAATGTGGTACCTACTTTACAATTTTACCACATTTCATAATAAATGCATGAAAAACAATTATAACACATCCATTTTAAGACGATAGTTGCACTTATTTTTAATTTTACCGCATTTTTTAATAAATGCAGGAAAAACATGTATACAAATACCATATTTTAGGATAAATGTGGTACCTACTTTGCAACTTTACCACATTTCCTAATAAAATGCATGAAAAACAATTATAACACATCCATTTTAAGACAAATGTTGAACCTTCATTGTAATTTTACCGCATTTCTTAATAAATGCGGGTAAAACATGTATACAAATACCATATTTTAGGATAAATGTGGTACCTACATTACAACTTTACCACATTTCATAATAAATGCATGAAAAACAACTAAACACATCCATTTTAAGACAAATGGTGAATTTTCATTGTAATTTTACCGCATTTCTTAATAAATGCGGGTAAAACATGTATACAAATACCTTACTTTTGGATAAATGTGGTACCTACTTTACAATTTTACCACATTTCATAATAAATGCATGAAAAACAATTATAACACATCCATTTTAGGACGATAGTTGCAGCTTATTTGCAATTTTACCGCATTTCTTAATAAATGCAGGAAAAACATGTATACAAATACCATATTTTAGGATAAATGTGGTACCTACTTTGCAACTTTACCACATTTCCTAATAAAATGCATGAAAAACAATTAAAACACCTCCATTTTAAGAAAAATGTTGCACCTTCTTTTTAATTTTACCGCATTCCTTAATACATGCGGGTAAAACATATATACAAATGCCATATTTTAGGATAAATGTGGTACCTACATTACAACTTTACCATATTTCATAATAAATGCATGAAAAACAATTATAACACTTCCATTTTAAGACAAATGCTGCACTTTCTTTGTAATTTTACCGCATTTCTTTATAAATGCGGGTAAAACAGGTATACAAATACCATATTTTAGGATAAATGTGGTACCTACTTTACAACCTTACCACATTTCGTAATAAATGCATGAAAAACAATTATAACACATCCATTTTAAAACAAATGGTGAAATTTCATTGTAATTTTACCGAATTTCCTAATAAATGCGGGTAAAACATGTATACAAATACCATGCTTTAGGATAAATGTGGTACCTACTTTACAATTTTACCACATTTCATAATAAATGCATGAAAAACAATTAAAACACATCCATTTTAAGACGATCGTTGCACCTTATTCGTAATTTTACCGCATTTCTTAATAAATGCAGGAAAAACATGTATAAAAATACCATATTTAGGATAAATGTGGCACCTAATTTACAACCTTACCACATTTCGTAATAAATGCATGAAAAACAATTATAACACATCCATTTTAAGACAAATGGTGAATTTTCATTGTAATTTTACTGCATTTCTTAATAAATGCGGGTAAAACATGTATACAAATACCATACTTTAGGATAAATGTGGTATCTACTTTACAATTTTACCACATTTCATAATAAATGCATGAAAAACAATTATAACACATCTATTTTAAGACGATAGTTGCACGTTATTTTTAATTTTACCGCATTTTTTAATAAATGCAAGAAAAACATGTATACAAATACCATCTTTTAGGATAAATGTGGCATCTAATTACAACCTTACCACATTTCTTAATAAATGCATGAAAAACAACTATAACACATCCATTTTAAGACAAATGGTGAATTTTCATTGTAATTTTACCGCATTTCTTAATAAATGCGGGTAAAACATGTATACAAATACCTTACTTTTGGATAAATGTGGTACCTACTTTACAATTTTACCACATTTCATAATAAATGCATGAAAAACAATTATAACACATCCATTTTAGGACGATAGTTGCAGCTTATTTGCAATTTTACCGCATTTCTTAATAAATGCAGGAAAAACATGTATACAAATACCATATTTTAGGATAAATGTGGTACCTACTTTGCAACTTTACCACATTTCCTAATAAAATGCATGAAAAACAATTAAAACACCTCCATTTTAAGAAAAATGTTGCACCTTCTTTTAATTTTACCGCATTCCTTAATACATGCGGGTAAAACATATATACAAATGCCATATTTAGGATAAATGTGGTACCTACATTACAACTTTACCATATTTCATAATAAATGCATGAAAAACAATTATAACACTTCCATTTTAAGACAAATGCTGCACTTTCTTTGTAATTTTACCGCATTTCTTATAAATGCGGGTAAAACAGTATACAAATACCATATTTTAGGATAAATGTGGTACCTACTTTACAACTTTACCACATTCCTAATAAATGCATGAAAAACAATTAAAACACCTCCATTTTAAGAAAAATGTTGCACTTCTTTTTAATTTTACCGCATTCCTTAATAAATGCGGGTAAAACATATACAAATACCATATTTTAGGATAAATGTGGTACCTACATTACAACTTTACCACATTTCATAATAAATGCATGAAAAACAATTATAACACATCCATTTTAAGACAAATGTTGCACTTTCTTTGTAATTTTACCGCATTTCTTTATAAATGCGGGTAAAACAGGTATACAAATACCATATTTTAGGATAAATGTGGTACCTACTTTACAACTTTACCACATTTCTAATAAAATGCATGAAAAACAATTATAACACATCCATTTTAAAACAAATGGTGAATTTTCATTGTAATTTTACCGCATTCCTAATAAATGCGGGTAAAACATGTATACAAATACCATGTTTAGGATAAATGTGGTACCTACTTTACAATTTACCACATTTCATAATAAATGCATGAAAAACAATTATAACACATCCATTTTAAGACAAAGTTGCACTTTCATTGTAATTTTACCGCATTTCTTTATAAATGCGGGAAAAAAATGTATACAAATACCATATTTTAGGATAAATGTGGTACCTACTTTACAACCTTACCACATTTCGTAATAAATGCATGAAAAACAATTATAACACATCCATTTAAGACAAATGGTGAATTTCATTGTAATTTTACCGCATTCCTAATAAATGCGGGTAAAACATGTATACAAATACCATACTTTAGGATAAATGTGGTACCTACTTTACAATTTACCACATTTCATAATAAATGCATGAAAAACAATTAAAACACATCCATTTTAAGACGATCGTTGCACCTTATTGTAATTTACCGCATTTCTTAATAAATGCAGGAAAACATGTATACAAATACCATATTTTAGGATAAATGTGGTACCTAATTACAACTTACCACATTTCGTAATAAATGCATGAAAAACAATTATAACACATCCATTTTAAGACAATGGTGAATTTTCATTGTAATTTTACCGCATTTCTTAATAAATGCGGGTAAAACATGTATACAAATACCATACTTTAGGATAAATGTGGTACCTACTTTACAATTTTACCACATTTCATAATAAATGCATGAAAAACAATTATAACACATTTTAAGACGATAGTTGCACGTTATTTAATTTTACCGCATTTTTAATAAATGCAGAAAAAACATGTATACAAATACCATATTTTAGGATAAATGTGGTACCTACTTTGCAACTTACCACATTTCTAATAAAATGCATGAAAACAATTAAAACACTTCCATTTTAAGACAAATGCTGCACTTTCTTTGTAATTTTACCGCATTTCTTATAAATGCGGGTAAAACAGGTATACAAATACCATATTTTAGGATAAATGTGGTACCTACTTTACAACCTTACCACATTTCGTAATAAATGCATGAAAAACAATTATAACACATCCATTTTAAAACAAATGGTGAAATTTCATTGTAATTTTACCGCATTTCCTAATAAATGCGGGTAAAAAGTATACAAATACCATGCTTTAGGATAAATGTGGTACCTACTTTACAATTTTACCACATTTCATAATAAATGCATGAAAAACAATTAAAACACATCCATTTAAGACGATAGTTGCACCTTATTTGTAATTTTACCGCATTTCTTAATAAATGCAGGAAAAACATGTATAAAAATACCATTTTTAGGATAAATGTGGCACCTAATTACAACCTTACCACATTTCGTAATAAATGCATGAAAAACAATTATAACACATCCATTTTAAGACAAATGGTGAATTTTCATTGTAATTTTACTGCATTTCTTAATAAATGCGGGTAAAACATGTATACAAATACCATACTTTAGGATAAATGTGGTATCTACTTTACAATTTTACCACATTTCATAATAAATGCATGAAAAACAATTATAACACATATTTTAAGACGATAGTTGCACGTTATTTTTAATTTTACCGCATTTTTTAATAAATGCAAGAAAAACATGTATACAAATACCATTTTAGGATAAATGTGGCACCTAATTTACAACCTTACCACATTTCTAATAAATGCATGAAAAAAACTATAACACATCCATTTTAAGACAAATGGTGAATTTTCATTGTAATTTTACCGCATTTCTTAATAAATGCGGGTAAAACATGTATACAAATACCTTACTTTGGATAAATGTGGTACCTACTTTACAATTTTACCACATTTCATAATAAATGCATGAAAAACAATTATAACACATCCATTTTAGGACGATAGTTGCAGCTTATTTGCAATTTTACCGCATTTCTTAATAAATGCAGGAAAAACATGTATACAAATACCATATTTTAGGATAAATGTGGTACCTACTTTGCAACTTTACCACATTTCTAATAAAATGCATGAAAAACAATTAAAACACCTCCATTTTAAGAAAATGGTGCACCTTCTTTTAATTTTACCGCATTCCTTAATACATGCGGGTAAAACATATATACAAATGCCATATTTTAGGATAAATGTGGTACCTACATTACAACTTTACCATATTTCATAATAAATGCATGAAAAACAATTATAACACTTCCATTTTAAGACAAATGCTGCACTTTCTTTGTAATTTTACCGCATTCTTTATAAATGCGGGTAAAAAGGTATACAAATACCATATTTTAGGATAAATGTGGTACCTACTTTGCAACTTTACCACATTTCCTAATAAATGCATGAAAAACAATTAAAACACCTCCATTTTAAGAAAAATGTTGCACCTTCTTTTTAATTTTACCGCATTCCTTAATACATGCGGGTAAAACATATATACAAATGCCATATTTTAGGATAAATGTGGTACCTACATTACAACTTTACCATATTCATAATAAATGCATGAAAAACAATTATAACACTTCCATTTTAAGACAAATGCTGCACTTTCTTTGTAATTTTACCGCATTTCTTATAAATGCGGGTAAAACATGTATACAAATACCATATTTTAGGATAAATGTGGTACCTACTTTGCAACTTTACCACATTTCCTAATAAATGCATGAAAAACAATTAAAACACTCCATTTTAAGAAAAATGTTGCACCTTCTTTTAATTTTACCGCATTCCTTAATAAATGCGGGTAAAACATATATACAAATGCCATATTTTAGGATAAATGTGGTACCTACATTACAACTTTACCATATTTCATAATAAATGCATGAAAAACAATTATAACACTTCCATTTTAAGACAAATGCTGCACTTTCTTTGTAATTTTACCGCATTCCTTAGTACATGCGGGTAAAACATATATACAAATACCATATTTTAGGATAAATGTGGTACCTACTTTACAACCTTACCACATTTCGTAATAAATGCATGAAAAACAATTATAACACATCCATTTTAAAACAAATGGTGAATTTTCATTGTAATTTTACCGCATTTCCTAATAAATGCGGGTAAAACATGTATACAAATACCATGCTTTAGGATAAATGTGGTACCTACTTTACAATTTTACCACATTTCATAATAAATGCATGAAAAACAATTAAAACACATCCATTTTAAGACGATCGTTGCACCTATTCGTAATTTTACCGCATTTCTTAATAAATGCAGGAAAACATGTATAAAAATACCATATTTTAGGATAAATGTGGCACCTAATTTACAACCTTACCACATTTCGTAATAAATGCATGAAAAACAATTATAACACATCCATTTTAAGACAAATGGTGAATTTTCATTGTAATTTTACTGCATTCTTAATAAATGCGGGTAAAACATGTATACAAATACCATACTTTAGGATAAATGTGGTACCTACTTTACAATTTTACCACATTTCATAATAAATGCATGAAAAACAATTATAACACATCTATTTTAAGACGATAGTTGCACGTTATTTTAATTTTACCGCATTTTTAATAAATGCAAGAAAAACATGTATACAAATACCATATTTAGGATAAATGTGGTACCTACTTTGCAACTTTACCACATTTCCTAATAAATGCATGAAAAACAATTAAAACACCTCCATTTTAAGAAAAATGTTGCACCTTCTTTTTAATTTTACCGCATTCCTTAATAAATGCGGGTAAAACATATATACAAATGCCATATTTTAGGATAAATGTGGTACCTACATTACAACTTTACCATATTTCATAATAAATGCATGAAAAACAATTATAACACATCCATTTTAAGACAAATGGTGAATTTTCATTGTAATTTTACCGCATTTCTTAATAAATGCGGGTAAAACATGTATACAAATACCATATTTTGGATAAATGTGGTACCTACTTTACAATTTACCACATTTCATAATAAATGCATGAAAAACAATTATAACACATCCATTTTAGGACGATAGTGCAGCTTATTTGCAATTTTACCGCATTTCTTAATAAATGCAGGAAAAACATGTATACAAATACCATATTTTAGGATAAATGTGGTACCTACTTTACAACTTTACCACATTTCCTAATAAATGCATGAAAAACAATTAAAACACCTCCATTTTAAGAAAAATGTTGCACCTTCTTTTTAATTTTACCGCATTCTTAATAAATGCGGGTAAAACATATATACAAATGCCATATTTTAGGATAAATGTGGTACCTACATTACAACTTTACCATATTTCATAATAAATGCATGAAAAACAATTATAACACTTCCATTTTAAGACAAATGCTGCACTTTCTTTGTAATTTTACCGCATTTCTTTATAAATGCGGGTAAAACAGGTATACAAATACCATATTTTAGGATAAATGTGGTACCTACTTTACAACCTTACCACATTTCGTAATAAATGCATGAAAAACAATTATAACACATCCATTTTAAAACAAATGGTGAATTTTCATTGTAATTTTACCGCATTTCCTAATAAATGCGGGTAAAACATGTATACAAATACCATGCTTTAGGATAAATGTGGTACCTACTTTACAATTTACCACATTTCATAATAAATGCATGAAAAACAATTAAAACACATCCATTTTAAGACGATCGTTGCACCTTATTCGTAATTTTACCGCATTTCTTAATAAATGCAGGAAAAAACATGTATAAAAATACCATATTTTAGGATAAATGTGGCACCTAATTACAACCTTACCACATTTCGTAATAAATGCATGAAAAACAATTATAACACATCCATTTTAAGACAAATGGTGAATTTTCATTGTAATTTTACCGCATTTCTTAATAAATGCGGGTAAAACATGTATACAAATACCATACTTTAGGATAAATGTGGTACCTACTTTACAATTTACCACATTTCATAATAAATGCATGAAAAACAATTATAACACATCTATTTTAAGACGATAGTTGCACGTTATTTTTAATTTTACCGCATTTTTTAATAAATGCAAGAAAAACATGTATACAAATACCATATTTTAGGATAAATGTGGTACCTACTTTCAACTTTACCACATTTCCTAATAAATGCATGAAAAACAATTAAAACACTTCCATTTTAAGACAAATGCTGCACTTTCTTTGTAATTTTACCGCATTTCTTTATAAATGCGGGTAAAACAGGTATACAAATACCATATTTTAGGATAAATGTGGTACCTACTTTACAACCTTACCACATTTCGTAATAAATGCATGAAAAACAATTATAACACATCCATTTTAAAACAAATGGTGAAATTTCATTGTAATTTTACCGCATTTCCTAATAAATGCGGGTAAAACATGTATACAAATACCATGCTTTAGGATAAATGTGGTACCTACTTTACAATTTTACCACATTTCATAATAAATGCATGAAAAACAATTAAAACACATCCATTTTAAGACGATCGTTGCACCTTATTCGTAATTTTACCGCATTTCTTAATAAATGCAGGAAAAACATGTATAAAAATACCATATTTAGGATAAATGTGGCACCTAATTACAACCTTACCACATTTCGTAATAAATGCATGAAAAACAATTATAACACATCCATTTTAAGACAAATGGTGAATTTTCATTGTAATTTTACTGCATTTCTTAATAAATGCGGGTAAAACATGTATACAAATACCATACTTTAGGATAAATGTGGTATCTACTTTACAATTTTACCACATTTCATAATAAATGCATGAAAAACAATTATAACACATCTATTTTAAGACGATAGTTGCACGTTTTTTTAATTTTACCGCATTTTTTAATAAATGCAAGAAAAACATGTATACAAATACCATCTTTTAGGATAAATGTGGCATCTAATTTACAACCTTACCACATTTCTAATAAATGCATGAAAAACAACTATAACACATCCATTTTAAGACAAATGGTGAATTTTCATTGTAATTTTACCGCATTTCTTAATAAATGCGGGTAAAACATGTATACAAATACCTTACTTTGGATAAATGTGGTACCTACTTTACAATTTTACCACATTTCATAATAAATGCATGAAAAACAATTATAACACATCCATTTTAGGACGATAGTTGCAGCTTATTTGCAATTTTACCGCATTTCTTAATAAATGCAGGAAAAACATGTATACAAATACCATATTTTAGGATAAATGTGGTACCTACTTTGCAACTTTACCACATTTAATAAAAAATGCATGAAAAACAATTAAAACACTCCATTTTAAGAAAAATGTTGCACCTTCTTTTTAATTTTACCGCATTCCTTAATACATGCGGGGTAAAACATATACAAATGCCATATTTTAGGATAAATGTGGTACCTACATTACAACTTTACCATATTTCATAATAAATGCATGAAAAACAATTATAACACTTCCATTTTAAGACAAATGCTGCACTTTCTTTGTAATTTTACCGCATTTCTTTATAAATGCGGGAAAAAACAGTATACAAATACCATATTTAGGATAAATGTGGTACCTACTTTGCAACTTTACCACATTTCCTAATAAATGCATGAAAAACAATTAAAACACCTCCATTTTAAGAAAAATGTTGCACCTTCTTTTTAATTTTACCGCATTCCTTAATACATGCGGGTTAAAACATATATACAAATGCCATATTTAGGATAAATGTGGTACCTACATTACAACTTACCATATTTCATAATAAATGCATGAAAAACAATTATAACACTTCCATTTTAAGACAAATGCTGCACTTTCTTTGTAATTTTACCGCATTTCTTATAAATGCGGGTAAAACATGTATACAAATACCATATTTTAGGATAAATGTGGTACCTACTTTGCAACTTTACCACATTTCCTAAAAAATGCATGAAAAACAATTAAAACACCTCCATTTTAAGAAAAATGTTGCACCTTCTTTTTAATTTTACCGCATTCCTAATAAATGCGGGTAAAACATATATACAAATGCCATATTTTAGGATAAATGTGGTACCTACATTACAACTTTACCATATTTCATAATAAATGCATGAAAAACAATTATAACACTTCCATTTTAAGACAAATGCTGCACTTTCTTTGTAATTTTACCGCATTTCTTATAAATGCGGGTAAAACAGGTATACAAATACCATATTTTAGGATAAATGTGGTACCTACTTTACAACCTTACCACATTTCGTAATAAATGCATGAAAAACAATTATAACACATCCATTTTAAACAAATGGTGAATTTTCATTGTAATTTTACCGCATTTCCTAATAAATGCGGGTAAAACATGTATACAAATACCATGCTTTAGGATAAATGTGGTACCTACTTTACAATTTTACCACATTCATAATAAATGCATGAAAAAACAATTAAAACACATCCATTTTAAGACGATCGTTGCACCTATTTGTAATTTTACCGCATTTCTTAATAAATGCAGGAAAAAACATGTATAAAAATACCATATTTTAGGATAAATGTGGCACCTAATTTACAACCTTACCACATTTCGTAATAAATGCATGAAAAACAATTATAACACATCCATTTTAAGACAAATGGTGAATTTTCATTGTAATTTTACGCATTTCTTAATAAATGCGGGTAAAACATGTATACAAATACCATACTTTAGGATAAATGTGGTATCTACTTTACAATTTTACCACATTTCATAATAAATGCATGAAAAACAATTATAACACATCTATTTTAAGACGATAGTTGCACGTTATTTTAATTTTACCGCATTTTTTAATAAATGCAAGAAAAACATGTATACAAATACCATATTTAGGATAAATGTGGTACCTACTTTGCAACTTACCACATTTCCTAATAAAATGCATGAAAAACAATTAAAACACCTCCATTTTAAGAAAAATGTTGCACCTTCTTTTTATTTTACCGCATTCTTAATATGCGGGTAAAACATATATACAAATGCCATATTTTAGGATAAATGTGGTACCTACATTACAACTTTACCACATTTCATAATAAATGCATGAAAAACAACTATAACACATCCATTTTAAGACAAATGGTGAATTTTCATTGTAATTTTACCGCATTTCTTAATAAATGCGGGTAAAACATGTATACAAATACCTTATTTTGGATAAATGTGGTACCTACTTTACAATTTTACCACATTTCATAATAAATGCATGAAAAACAATTATAACACATCCATTTTAGGACGATAGTTGCAGCTTATTTGCAATTTTACCGCATTTCTTAATAAATGCAGGAAAAACATGTATACAAATACCATATTTTAGGATAAATGTGGTACCTACTTTGCAACTTTACCACATTTCCTAATAAAATGCATGAAAAACAATTAAAACACCTCCATTTTAAGAAAAATGTTGCACCTTCTTTTAATTTTACCGCATTCCTTAATACATGCGGGTAAAACATATATACAAATGCCATATTTAGGATAAATGTGGTACCTACATTACAACTTTACCATATTTCATAATAAATGCATGAAAAACAATTATAACACTTCCATTTTAAGACAAATGCTGCACTTTCTTTGTAATTTTACCGCATTCCTTAGTACATGCGGGTAAAACATATATACAAATGCCATATTTTAGGATAAATGTGGTACCTACTTTACAACCTTACCACATTTCGTAATAAATGCATGAAAAACAATTATAACACATCCATTTTAAAACAAATGGTGAATTTTCATTGTAATTTTACCGCATTTCCTAATAAATGCGGGTAAAACATGTATACAAATACCATGCTTTAGGATAAATGTGGTACCTACTTTACAATTTTACCACATTTCATAATAAATGCATGAAAAACAATTAAAACACATCCATTTTAAGACGATCGTTGCACCTTATTCGTAATTTTACCGCATTTCTTAATAAATGCAGGAAAAACATGTATAAAAACCATATTTTAGGATAAATGTGGCACCTAATTTACAACCTTACCACATTTCGTAATAAATGCATGAAAAACAATTATAACACATCCATTTTAAGACAAATGGTGAATTTTCATTGTAATTTTACTGCATTTATTAATAAATGCGGGTAAAACATGTATACAAATACCATACTTTAGGATAAATGTGGTATCTACTTTACAATTTTACCACATTTCATAATAAATGCATGAAAAACAATTATAACACATCTATTTTAAGACGATAGTTGCACGTTATTTTTAATTTTACCGCATTTTTTAATAAATGCAAGAAAAAATGTATACAAATACCATATTTAGGATAAATGTGGTACCTACTTTGCAACTTTACCACATTTCCTAATAAAATGCATGAAAAACAATTAAAACACTTCCATTTTAAGACAAATGCTGCACTTTCTTTGTAATTTTACCGCATTTCTTTATAAATGCGGGTAAAACAGGTATACAAATACCATATTTTAGGATAAATGTGGTACCTACTTTACAACCTTACCACATTTCGTAATAAATGCATGAAAAACAATTATAACACATCCATTTTAAAACAAATGGTGAAATTTCATTGTAATTTTACCGAATTCCTAATAAATGCGGGTAAAACATGTATACAAATACCATGCTTTAGGATAAATGTGGTACCTACTTTACAATTTTACCACATTTCATAATAAATGCATGAAAAACAATTAAAACACATCCATTTTAAGACGATCGTTGCACCTTATTCGTAATTTTACCGCATTTCTTAATAAATGCAGGAAAAACATGTATAAAAATATCATTATTTAGGATAAATGTGGCACCTAATTTACAACCTTACCACATTTCGTAATAAATGCATGAAAAACAATTATAACACATCCATTTTAAGACAAATGGTGAATTTTCATTGTAATTTTACTGCATTTCTTAATAAATGCGGGTAAAACATGTATACAAATACCATACTTTAGGATAAATGTGGTATCTACTTTACAATTTTACCACATTTCATAATAAATGCATGAAAAACAATTATAACACATCTATTTTAAGACGATAGTTGCACGTTATTTTTAATTTTACCGCATTTTTTAATAAATGCAAGAAAAACATGTATACAAATACCATCTTTTAGGATAAATGTGGCATCTAATTTACAACCTTACCACATTTCTTTATAAATGCATGAAAAACAACTATAACACATCCATTTTAAGACAAATGGTGAATTTTCATTGTAATTTTACCGCATTTCTTAATAAATGCGGGTAAAACATGTATACAAATACCTTACTTTTGGATAAATGTGGTACCTATTTTACAATTTTACCACATTTTATAATAAATGCATGAAAAACCATTATAACACATCCATTTTAGGACGATAGTTGCAGCCTATTTGCAATTTTACCGCATTTCTTAATAAATGCAGGAAAAACATGTATACAAATACCATATTTTAGGATAAATGTGGTACCTACTTTGCAACTTTACCACATTTCCTAATAAAATGCATGAAAAACAATTAAAACACCTCCATTTTAAGAAAAATGTTGTACCTTCTTTTTAATTTTACCGCATTCCTTAATACATGCGGGTAAAACATATATACAAATGCCATATTTTAGGATAAATGTGGTACCTACATTACAACTTTACCATATTTCATAATAAATGCATGAAAAACAATTATAACACTTCCATTTTAAGACAAATGCTGCACTTTCTTTGTAATTTTACCGCATTTCTTTATAAATGCGGGTAAAACAGGTATACAAATACCATATTTTAGGATAAATGTGGTACCTACTTTGCAACTTTACCACATTTCCTAATAAAATGCATGAAAAACAATTAAAACACCTCCATTTTAAGAAAAATGTTGCACCTTCTTTTTAATTTTACCGCATTCCTTAATACATGCGGGTAAAAACATATATACAAATGCCATATTTTAGGATAAATGTGGTACCTACATTACAACTTTACCATATTTCATAATAAATGCATGAAAAACAATTATAACACTTCCATTTTAAGACAAATGCTGCACTTTCTTTGTAATTTTACCGCATTTCTTTATAAATGCGGGTAAAACAGGTATACAAATACCATATTTTAGGATAAATGTGGTACCTACTTTGCAACTTTACCACATTTCCTAATAAAATGCATGAAAAACAATTAAAACACCTCCATTTTAAGAAAAATGTTGCACCTTCTTTTAATTTTACCGCATTCCTTAATACATGCGGGTAAAACATATATACAAATGCCATATTTTAGGATAAATGTGGTACCTACATTACAACTTTACCATATTTCATAATAAATGCATGAAAAACAATTATAACACTTCCATTTTAAGACAAATGCTGCACTTTCTTTGTAATTTTACCGCATTTCTTTATAAATGCGGGTAAAACAGGTATACAAATACCATATTTTAGGATAAATGTGGTACCTACTTTACAACCTTACCACATTTCGTAATAAATGCATGAAAAACAATTATAACACATCCATTTTAAAACAAATGGTGAATTTTCATTGTAATTTTACCGCATTTCCTAATAAATGCGGGTAAAACATGTATACAAATACCATGCTTTAGGATAAATGTGGTACCTACTTTACAATTTTACCACATTTCATAATAAATGCATGAAAAACAATTAAAACACATCCATTTTAAGACGATCGTTGCACCTTATTCGTAATTTTACCGCATTTCTTAATAAATGCAGGAAAAACATGTATAAAAATACCATATTTTAGGATAAATGTGGCACCTAATTTACAACCTTACCACATTTCGTAATAAATGCATGAAAAACAATTATAACACATCCATTTTAAGACAAATGGTGAATTTTCATTGTAATTTTACTGCATTTATTAATAAATACGGGTAAAACATGTATACAAATACCATACTTTAGGATAAATGTGGTATCTACTTTACAATTTTACCACATTTCATAATAAATGCATGAAAAACAATTATAACACATCTATTTTAAGACGATAGTTGCACGTTATTTTTAATTTTACCGCATTTTTTAATAAATGCAAGAAAAACATGTATACAAATACCATATTTTAGGATAAATGTGGTACCTACTTTGCAACTTTACCACATTTCCTAATAAAATACATGAAAAACAATTAAAACACCTCCATTTTAAGAAAAATGTTGCACCTTCTTTTTAATTTTACCGCATTCCTTAGTACATGCGGGTAAAACATATATACAAATGCCATATTTTAGGATAAATGTGGTACCTACATTACAACTTTACCATATTTCATAATAAATGCATGAAAAACAACTACAACACATCCATTTTAAGACAAATGGTGAATTTTCATTGTAATTTTACCGCATTTCTTAATAAATGCGGGTAAAACATGTATACAAATACCTTACTTTTGGATAAATGTGGTACCTACTTTACAATTTTTCCACATTTCGTAATAAATGCATGAAAAACAATTATAACACATCCATTTTAGGACGATAGTTGCAGCTTATTTGCAATTTTACCGCATTTCTTAATAAATGCAGGAAAAACATGTATACAAATACCATATTTTAGGATAAATGTGGTACCTACTTTGCAACTTTACCACATTTCCTAATAAATGCATGAAAAACAATTAAAACACCTCCATTTTAAGAAAAATGTTGCACCTTCTTTTTAATTTTACCGCATTCCTTAATACATGCGGGTAAAACATATATACAAATGCCATATTTTAGGATAAATTTGGTACCTACATTACAACTTTACCATATTTCATAATAAATGCATGAAAAACAATTATAACACTTCCATTTTAAGACAAATGCTGCACTTTCTTTGTAATTTTACCGCATTTCTTTATAAATGCGGGTAAAACAGGTATACAAATACCATATATTAGGATAAATGTGGTACCTACTTTGCAACTTTACCACATTTCCTAATAAAATGCATGAAAAACAATTAAAACACCTCCATTTTAAGAAAAATGTTGCACCTTCTTTTTAATTTTACCGCATTCCTTAATACATGCGGGTAAAAACATATATACAAATGCCATATTTTAGGATAAATGTGGTACCTACATTACAACTTTACCATATTTCATAATAAATGCATGAAAAACAATTATAACACTTCCATTTTAAGACAAATGCTGCACTTTCTTTGTAATTTTACCGCATTTCTTTATAAATGCGGGTAAAACAGGTATACAAATACCATATTTTAGGATAAATGTGGTACCTACTTTACAACCTTACCACATTTCGTAATAAATGCATGAAAAACAATTATAACACATCCATTTTAAAACAAATGGTGAATTTTCATTGTAATTTTACCGCATTTCCTAATAAATACGGGTAAAACATGTATACAAATACCATGCTTTAGGATAAATGTGGTACCTACTTTACAATTTTACCACATTTCATAATAAATGCATGAAAAACAATTAAAACACATCCATTTTAAGACGATCGTTGCACCTTATTCGTAATTTTACCGCATTTCTTAATAAATGCAGGAAAAACATGTATAAAAATACCATATTTTAGGATAAATGTGGCACCTAATTTACAACCTTACCACATTTCGTAATAAATGCATGAAAAACAATTATAACATATCCATTTTAAGACAAATGGTGAATTTTCATTGTAATTTTACTGCATTTCTTAATAAATGCGGGTAAAACATGTATACAAATACCATACTTTAGGATAAATGTGGTATCTACTTTACAATTTTACCACATTTCATAATAAATGCATGAAAAACAATTATAACTCATCTATTTTAAGACGATAGTTGCACGTTATTTTTAATTTTACCGCATTTTTTAATAAATGCAAGAAAAACATGTATACAAATACCATATTTTAGGATAAATGTGGTACCTACTTTGCAACTTTACCACATTTCCTAATAAAATGCATGAAAAACAATTAAAACACTTCCATTTTAAGACAAATGCTGCACCTTCTTTTTAATTTTACCGCATTTCTTTATAAATGCGGGTAAAACAGGTATACAAATGCCATATTTTAGGATAACTGTTGTACCTACTTTACAACCTTACCACATTTCGTAATAAATGCATGAAAAACAATTATAACACATCCATTTTAAAACAAATGGTGAAATTTCATTGTAATTTTACCGAATTTCCTAATAAATGCGGGTAAAACATGTATACAAATACCATGCTTTAGGATAAATGTGGTACCTACTTTACAATTTTACCACATTTCATAATAAATGCATGAAAAACAATTAAAACACATCCATTTTAAGACGATCGTTGCACCTTATTCGTAATTTTACCGCATTTCTTAATAAATGCAGGAAAAACATGTATAAAAATATCATTATTTAGGATAAATGTGGCACCTAATTTACAACCTTACCACATTTCGTAATAAATGCATGAAAAACAATTATAACACATCCATTTTAAGACAAATGGTGAATTTTCATTGTAATTTTACTGCATTTCTTAATAAATGCGGGTAAAACATGTATACAAATACCATACTTTAGGATAAATGTGGTATCTACTTTACAATTTTACCACATTTCATAATAAATGCATGAAAAACAATTATAACACATCTATTTTAAGACGATAGTTGCACGTTATTTTAATTTTACCGCATTTTTAATAAATGCAAGAAAAACATGTATACAAATACCATCTTTTAGGATAAATGTGGCATCTAATTTACAACCTTACCACATTTCTTAATAAATGCATGAAAAACAACTATAACACATCCATTTTAAGACAAATGGTGAATTTTCATTGTAATTTTACCGCATTTCTTAATAAGTGCGGGTAAAACATGTATACAAATACCTTACTTTTGGATAAATGTGGTACCTACTTTACAATTTTACCACATTTTATAATAAATGCATGAAAAACAATTATAACACATCCATTTTAGGACGATAGTTGCAGCTTATTTGCAATTTTACCGCATTTCTTAATAAATGCAGGAAAAACATGTATACAAATACCATATTTTAGGATAAATGTGGTACCTACTTTGCAACTTTACCACATTTCCTAATAAAATGCATGAAAAACAATTAAAACACCTCCATTTTAAGAAAAATGTTGCACCTTCTTTTTAATTTTACCGCATTCCTTAATACATGCGGGTAAAACATATATACAAATGCCATATTTTAGGATAAATGTGGTACCTACTGTAACACCCCGATAATAATATGTATTTATTTAAATTAAATTAATAATATGTTTATTAATTTAATTAGAATATTTGAATTATTATTATTATTTTGGAATAATAATTATTGGGATAATTATTTAGTGGAATAATATTATTGGAGTATATAAGTTGGAATAATAAAAAGTCCCAATTTTTTTGGAAAAAGGTTTTCACGTGAAAAGGGAAAAGAGGCAGAAAGGGCAAAAAGAGAACCAGAGAACGAAGGTTGAAGGAAGGAGAAGCTTGGAGCTCAGAGGTTGCCGGATTAACTCAGGTAAGGGGGGTTTATCATCGATTAACGGGTATTGTGGGATGATATGTACTGGGTAGTAATAGACCATTGTTTTACCTCTGATTGGATGATATATGTTGAATTTGTGAACTGTTGAGATGAACGAAAATTTGGAATATAATTGACGAAATTCGTAGGAATTAGAGGTAGAAAGGTTAGAAATTTGTGAAATCGAAAGTGTATGATTCGTGTTAGATGATATGAATGAATTGTGTGTGAAATCTGGACTGTAGAAGGTTGAATTGGATAGGTCTCGTAGCAGAGAAAGCCATTGCAGATCTGAGAGCTCTGGTCTCTGGTCATACGCGTATGGCACTAGGCAATACGCGTATGAGGTGTTGGTACGCGTATGGGGGGAAGCCTTACGCGTATGAGTGGAAAAGATGGCATTTTGAACGTGAATTGGTCTCTGTTGGTACGCGTAATGGGAAGTTGTTACGCGTAGCGTACGCGTATGGGGTAGGTGGTACGCGTATGAGTTGGGCGAGGAAATGCGCAATACGCGTAAGAGAGTAGGCATTACGCGTATGGAGTTGGCCAGGTTTGGGCAATACGCGTATGGCATGGACAGTACGCGTATGGGCAGAGTTGGGATTTTCCTGAACTGTTGTTGTGCAGTTTTTGGTTGTTTAGGCTGAGTGACGTACTTAGCTGAGATATGATGTTGTAGGGATCATTTCCCGTTGTTTTGAGTGGTATAGGTATTAGTAGAGCGGGCTAATACTGTGGTTGATTAGGTGGCATGATATGATGTGCTTTTGTGATTAGTTATGTTGATAATGTGTGATGGTATACATGATGATGTGAATGTATACGTTTGTGAATAGACTGTATTATGGCTTAGAGTGTGAGCATGTGTCTATTCTTGATTGTTGTTGATGTTGCATTGCTAGGTGATTAGCATGCATGTTGTGGCCCATTTGGGGTGGTAGCTAATTCCCATGGTGAGGAATTAGTGAGTATATCATTTGATTGTTGTTGTTGATGTTTGCATGCTAGGTGATTAGCGTGCATTTCATGGCCCATTTGGGGTGGTAGCTAATTCCCATGGTGAGGAATTAGTGAGTGAGTCACTATGTCTCAAATGAGTGGGACTAGTGAGCTTGGTAGCCGTGCCTGGATTTGGACGGTGAGGTTGAACTATATGTTCACAACATAGTCGGTACCGCATGCATAGAGTCTCATTGCATAATGAATGTATGGCATATGATATGAATGGATGTATTCCAGTATCATATGTGTGTAGGTGTGTTATTTTGTTAATGTTGAATGTGATTGAGATGTTACCGTTAAATATGATGCTGGATGCTTGAATGGATATTGCTGTCGCTGAATGCGTAGTCTGATTAGGGTGAATTAATGTGTTAATTACTTGGCATTACATATTGTTCTATAATGCTTATTATATTGATTGAGGAACTCACCCTTACGCCTATTTTTCAGGTAACGAGAAATGAGTTGAGTAGAAGCTAATGCTTGGAGTCTAGAGTAGTTTCTTATGGGTCATGCTCTGATAGATGTAACATCGGGAGGGGATGTTTTAATTAATTTGATTTCTGTTGTTGAATGATTGACATGTATTGTGTACATGTTTTACATTGATGTTGAATTGATTCCGCTGCGAATTATGCAAAGAACCTTATTTTGATTAAATAAATGAGCATGACAGGATATTTTAATGATTTTTGTGAAATGATTGTGTGACACCCTTCGGGGCATAATTACTCTGATGAATATATTGTTATTTTAATTATAATAATTTGGGGTATTTAGAAGGGTGTTACATTAGTGGTATCAGAGCATAGTCGGTCGTGTCGAGTCGTAGTTATTCTGTTTCCCCTGTACGGGATAGGTGTTGTGTAACCCTATCGGTACTTATTGTTTTAGCTTGTTGGGTTTTCAGAATAGAGATGGCTGGAAGAGGTAGAGATGATGCTGCGATTGCTGAGGCTCTGGGTATGCTAGCTGGAGTACTTGGAGGGAATCCAAATGTTGTGGGAATGGGAGCTGCTCGTCAGTTGAGTGAGTTCCAGAAGAACAATCCTCCAATGTTCAAAGGAGCATACGATCCAGATGGTGCTCAGAAGTGGTTGAAGGAGATAGAGAGGATCTTCAGAGTAACTGAGTGTGCTGATAACCAGAAGGTCAGGTTCGGTACACATATGCTGTCAGAAGAAGCTGATGATTGGTGGGTTGCTACCCGCACTGAGTTGGAAACTGCTGGAAATGCTGAGATTACCTGGGCAGTGTTCAGAGAGAGATTTCTGAGGAAGTATTTTCCCGAGGATGTCAGAGGAAAGAAAGAGATAGAGTTCTTGGAATTGAAGCAGGGTAACCGGACTGTTACTGAGTATGCTGCTAAGTTCACAGAACTGTCGAAGTATTACACTCCCTATGCTGAGGCTGCTGGGGAATTTTCAAAGTGTGTGAAGTTTGAGAACGGGTTGCGTCCCGAGATCAAGCAGGCGATTGGATATCAGAGGATTAGAGTGTTTTCTGATTTGGTTGACTGTTGCAGGATTTTCGAACAGGATTCCAAGGCAAGAGCTGAGAGCTATCAGCAGAGAGTTGATAGGAGAGGCAAGAATCAGATGGATCGTGGAAAACCATATGCAGCT
Organism: Lathyrus oleraceus; assembly: GCF_024323335.1. NCBI lineage: Eukaryota > Viridiplantae > Streptophyta > Magnoliopsida > Fabales > Fabaceae > Lathyrus > Lathyrus oleraceus. The sequence continues at coordinate 43,665 of NW_026112442.1, forward strand.
GGCAAAGGTTTTCAGAGGCAGAGTGGGATGAAGAGGCCTAGTGGAGGAGATTCTAGTGCTCCTGTTAAGTGTTATAGATGTGGTCAGGCTGGACATCGGATCCATGAGTGTACCAGTAATGAGAAGAAATGTTTCAAGTGTGGAAAAGGTGGTCATTTAGCTGCAGATTGCCGGTTGAAGACTGTGACTTGTTTCAACTGTGGAGAGTTGGGTCATATCAGTCCACAGTGTCCTAAGCCAAAGAAAGAGAATCAGTCAGGAGGCAAGGTTTTTGCTTTATCAGGTTTTGAGACTTCTGCAGATGATCGTTTGATCCGAGGTACGTGTTATATTAATGGCTTTCCTCTTGTAGCTATTATTGACACAGGTGCGACTCATTCTTTTATATCTTTGGATTGTGCTGTGAAGCTTAAGTTAGAAATATCTGAGATGTTTGGAAGTATGGTGATTGATACTCCTGCGAAGGGTTCTGTAACTACTACTTCAGTTTGTCTAAGTTGTCCCTTGAGTATTTTCGGTAGAGACTTTGGGATAGACCTTGTGTGTCTTCCACTAGTGCAGGTTGATGTTATTCTGGGTATGAACTGGTTGGTGTTTAACCGAGTTTCTATCAACTGTTTTGATAAGACAGTGATATTCCCTGAGATTGAGGAAGGAAAGAGTTTGTTTCTATCAGCAAGGCAGGTGAATGAGGCAGTGGCAGATGGGGCAGAGTTGTTTATGCTGTTAGCGACTTTGGAGGCTAAAGATAAACTGGTGATTGGCGATCTAGCTGTGGTGTGTGATTTTCCTGATGTGTTTCCGGAAGAAGTGAACGAATTGCCGCCAGAGCGTGAAGTTGAGTTCTCGATTGATTTGGTACCTGGTACTAGACCGATATCGATGGCTCCATATCGTATGTCTGCTGTTGAACTAGCTGAATTGAAGAGTCAGTTGGAAGATTTGTTGGATAAGAAATTCATTCGTCCGAGTGTGTCACCGTGGGGTGCACCAGTGTTGTTGGTTAAGAAGAAAGAAGGTACTATGAGGTTGTGTGTGGACTACAGGCAACTGAATAAAGTGACGATCAAGAATCGGTATCCTTTACCGAGGATTGATGATTTAATGGATCAATTGGTTGGTGCTAGTGTGTTCAGCAAAATAGATTTGAGATCTGGATATCATCAGATACGTGTGAAAACTGAGGATATTCAGAAGACTGCTTTCAGAACAAGGTATGGACATTATGAGTATTCCGTGATGCCTTTTGGTGTGACTAATGCACCTGGAGTGTTTATGGAGTATATGAATAGGATTTTCCATCCGTATCTAGACCAGTTTGTTGTGGTGTTTATTGACGATATTTTGGTGTATTCGAAATCTGAAGAAGAACATGCTGAGCATTTGAGAGTGGTTTTAGGAGTTCTAAGAGAAAAGAAGTTATTTGCTAAACTGTCAAAGTGTGAATTTTGGTTAGAAGAGGTTAGTTTTCTTGGTCATGTGATTTCAAGAGGTGGTGTTGCTGTTGATCCTTCTAAGATAGAAGCGGTATCTAAGTGGGAAGCTCCGAAGTCAGTTTCTGAGATAAGGAGTTTTCTTGGACTTGCAGGTTATTATAGGAAATTCATTGAGGGATTTTCCAAGTTGGCGTTACCGTTGACAATGTTGACTAGAAAGGGGCAAGCGTTTGTTTGGGATTCAAAATGTGAAGAAGGTTTCCAAGAGTTAAAGAGAAGGTTAACTACTGCTCCTATTCTGATATTACCGAGTTCGTCGGAACTATTTGAGGTTTATTGTGATGCTTCATTGTTGGGTCTAGGTGGTGTGTTGATGCAGAATAAGCAGGTTATAGCTTATGCTTCGAGACAACTAAGGGTTCATGAGAGGAACTATCCGACACACGATTTAGAGTTGGCAGCTGTGGTATTTGTTCTGAAGTTGTGGAGGCATTATTTGTATGGGTCGAGATTTGAAGTTTTCAGTGACCATAAGAGTTTAAAGTATTTGTTTGATCAGAAAGAGCTGAATATGAGACAGAGAAGATGGTTAGAATTTTTGAAGGATTATGACTTTGGTTTGCATTACCATCCGGGTAAAGCAAATGTAGTAGCTGATGCATTGAGTCGGAAATCATTGCATATATCTATGTTGATGGTTAAGGAATTGGATTTAATTGAACAGTTTAGAGACTTGAGTTTGGTGTGTGAGAGTACTCACAATAGTGTTAAACTGGGAATGTTGAGATTAACAAGTGGTATTCTGGATGAGATCAGAGAAGGTCAGAAATCTGATATTCTTTTGGTTGATAAGTTGACTTTGGTGAACTCAGGTCAGGGTGGTGAATTCCGAGTTGATGAGAATGGTGTTTTGAGATTTGGTGACCGGGTGTGTATTCCGGATGTTGCCGAGCTTAAGAAGAGTATTCTTGAAGAAGGACATCGTAGTGGCTTGAGTATTCATCCTGGAGCTACGAAAATGTATCATGATTTGAAAAAGTTGTTTTGGTGGCCGGGAATGAAGAAAGAAATTGCGAGTTTTGTTTATTCCTGTTTGACTTGTCAGAAGTCAAAGATTGAGCATCAGAAGCCATCTGGGCTAATGCAACCGTTGGCTATTCCAGAGTGGAAGTGGGATAGTATCAGTATGGATTTTGTTTCTGGTTTGCCGAGGACAAGTAAGAATTTTGAGGCTATTTGGGTGATTGTTGATAGATTGACGAAGTCGGCTCATTTCATTCCGATTAGAATGGATTATCCGTTAGAGAGATTAGCCGAGTTGTATATTGAGAAGATTGTAAGTTTGCATGGTATTCCGTCGAGTATTGTTTCGGACAGAGATCCTAGATTTACATCGAAGTTCTGGGAAGGTTTGCAGAGGGCTTTGGGAACTAAGCTGAGATTGAGTTCTGCATATCATCCGCAGACTGATGGTCAGACTGAGAGGACGATTCAGTCGCTAGAGGATCTTTTGAGAGCTTGTGTTTTGGAGAAGGGAGGTGCTTGGGATGGTTATTTGCCTTTGATTGAGTTTACCTACAACAATAGTTTTCATTCGAGCATTGGTATGGCACCGTTTGAAGCTTTGTATGGTAGGAGATGTCGGACACCTTTATGTTGGTATGAGTCCGGTGAGAGTGCTGTAGTTGGACCGGAGATTGTTCAACAAACTACGGAAAAGATTAAGATGATTCAGGAGAAGATGAGAATTGCTCAGAGTCGTCAGAAGAGTTATCATGATAAGAGGAGGAAGTCCCTTGAGTTCCGAGAGGGAGACCATGTGTTTCTTCGTGTTACTCCGATAACTGGTGTTGGTCGAGCTTTGAAGTCGAAGAAGTTGACACCTCGATTTATTGGTCCCTATCAGATTTTGAAGAGGATAGGAGAGGTAGCCTATCGTATCGCCTTACCACCGTCGCTTGCGAATTTGCATGATGTTTTTCATGTGTCTCAGTTGAGGAGATACGTTCATGATCCGTCGCATGTGGTCCAAGTAGATGATGTACAGGTGAGAGATAACCTGACTGTTGAAACATCACCTATGAGGATCGAGGATCGAGAGTTGAAGCAGTTGCGGGGTAAAGAGATTGCCTTAGTGAAGGTAGCTTGGGGAGGACCAGCAGGTGGCAATGTGACTTGGGAACTTGAGAGTCAGATGAAGGAGTCTTATCCGGAGTTGTTCGCTTGAGGTATGTTTTCGAGGACGAAAACTCTTTTAGTGGGGGAGAGTTGTAACACCCCGATAATAATATGTATTTATTTAAATTAAATTAATAATATGTTTATTAATTTAATTAGAATATTTGAATTATTATTATTATTTTGGAATAATAATTATTGGGATAATTATTTAGTGGAATAATATTATTGGAGTATATAAGTTGGAATAATAAAAAGTCCCAATTTTTTTGGAAAAAGGTTTTCACGTGAAAAGGGAAAAGAGGCAGAAAGGGCAAAAAGAGAACCAGAGAACGAAGGTTGAAGGAAGGAGAAGCTTGGAGCTCAGAGGTTGCCGGATTAACTCAGGTAAGGGGGGTTTATCATCGATTAACGGGTATTGTGGGATGATATGTACTGGGTAGTAATAGACCATTGTTTTACCTCTGATTGGATGATATATGTTGAATTTGTGAACTGTTGAGATGAACGAAAATTTGGAATATAATTGACGAAATTCGTAGGAATTAGAGGTAGAAAGGTTAGAAATTTGTGAAATCGAAAGTGTATGATTCGTGTTAGATGATATGAATGAATTGTGTGTGAAATCTGGACTGTAGAAGGTTGAATTGGATAGGTCTCGTAGCAGAGAAAGCCATTGCAGATCTGAGAGCTCTGGTCTCTGGTCATACGCGTATGGCACTAGGCAATACGCGTATGAGGTGTTGGTACGCGTATGGGGGGAAGCCTTACGCGTATGAGTGGAAAAGATGGCATTTTGAACGTGAATTGGTCTCTGTTGGTACGCGTAATGGGAAGTTGTTACGCGTAGCGTACGCGTATGGGGTAGGTGGTACGCGTATGAGTTGGGCGAGGAAATGCGCAATACGCGTAAGAGAGTAGGCATTACGCGTATGGAGTTGGCCAGGTTTGGGCAATACGCGTATGGCATGGACAGTACGCGTATGGGCAGAGTTGGGATTTTCCTGAACTGTTGTTGTGCAGTTTTTGGTTGTTTAGGCTGAGTGACGTACTTAGCTGAGATATGATGTTGTAGGGATCATTTCCCGTTGTTTTGAGTGGTATAGGTATTAGTAGAGCGGGCTAATACTGTGGTTGATTAGGTGGCATGATATGATGTGCTTTTGTGATTAGTTATGTTGATAATGTGTGATGGTATACATGATGATGTGAATGTATACGTTTGTGAATAGACTGTATTATGGCTTAGAGTGTGAGCATGTGTCTATTCTTGATTGTTGTTGATGTTGCATTGCTAGGTGATTAGCATGCATGTTGTGGCCCATTTGGGGTGGTAGCTAATTCCCATGGTGAGGAATTAGTGAGTATATCATTTGATTGTTGTTGTTGATGTTTGCATGCTAGGTGATTAGCGTGCATTTCATGGCCCATTTGGGGTGGTAGCTAATTCCCATGGTGAGGAATTAGTGAGTGAGTCACTATGTCTCAAATGAGTGGGACTAGTGAGCTTGGTAGCCGTGCCTGGATTTGGACGGTGAGGTTGAACTATATGTTCACAACATAGTCGGTACCGCATGCATAGAGTCTCATTGCATAATGAATGTATGGCATATGATATGAATGGATGTATTCCAGTATCATATGTGTGTAGGTGTGTTATTTTGTTAATGTTGAATGTGATTGAGATGTTACCGTTAAATATGATGCTGGATGCTTGAATGGATATTGCTGTCGCTGAATGCGTAGTCTGATTAGGGTGAATTAATGTGTTAATTACTTGGCATTACATATTGTTCTATAATGCTTATTATATTGATTGAGGAACTCACCCTTACGCCTATTTTTCAGGTAACGAGAAATGAGTTGAGTAGAAGCTAATGCTTGGAGTCTAGAGTAGTTTCTTATGGGTCATGCTCTGATAGATGTAACATCGGGAGGGGATGTTTTAATTAATTTGATTTCTGTTGTTGAATGATTGACATGTATTGTGTACATGTTTTACATTGATGTTGAATTGATTCCGCTGCGAATTATGCAAAGAACCTTATTTTGATTAAATAAATGAGCATGACAGGATATTTTAATGATTTTTGTGAAATGATTGTGTGACACCCTTCGGGGCATAATTACTCTGATGAATATATTGTTATTTTAATTATAATAATTTGGGGTATTTAGAAGGGTGTTACACCTACATTACAACTTTACCATATTTCATAATAAATGCATGAAAAACAATTATAACACTTCCATTTTAAGACAAATGCTGCACTTTCTTTGTAATTTTACCGCATTTCTTTATAAATGCGGGTAAAACAGGTATACAAATACCATATTTTAGGATAAATGTGGTACCTACTTTGCAACTTTACCACATTTCCTAATAAAATGCATGAAAAACAATTAAAACACCTCCATTTTAAGAAAAATGTTGCACCTTCTTTTTAATTTTACCGCATTCCTTAATACACGCGGGTAAAACATATATACAAATGCCATATTTTAGGATAAATGTGGTACCTACATTACAACTTTACCATATTTCATAATAAATGCATGAAAAACAATTATAACACTTCCATTTTAAGACAAATGCTGCACTTTCTTTGTAATTTTACCGCATTTCTTTATAAATGCGGGTAAAACAGGTATACAAATACCATATTTTAGGATAAATGTGGTACCTACTTTGCAACTTTACCACATTTCCTAATAAAATGCATGAAAAACAATTAAAACACCTCCATTTTAAGAAAAATGTTGCACCTTCTTTTTAATTTTACCGCATTCCTTAATACATGCGGGTAAAACATATATACAAATGCCATATTTTAGGATAAATGTGGTACCTACATTACAACTTTACCATATTTCATAATAAATGCATGAAAAACAATTATAACACTTCCATTTTAAGACAAATGCTGCACTTTCTTTGTAATTTTACCGCATTTCTTTATAAATGCGGGTAAAACAGGTATACAAATACCATATTTTAGGATAAATGTGGTACCTACTTTACAACCTTACCACATTTCGTAATAAATGCATGAAAAACAATTATAACACATCCATTTTAAAACAAATGGTGAATTTTCATTGTAATTTTACCGCATTTCCTAATAAATGCGGGTAAAACATGTATACAAATACCATGCTTTAGGATAAATGTGGTACCTACTTTACAATTTTACCACATTTCATAATAAATGCATGAAAAACAATTAAAACACATCCATTTTAAGACGATCGTTGCACCTTATTCGTAATTTTACCGCATTTCTTAATAAATGCAGGAAAAACATGTATAAAAATACCATATTTTAGGATAAATGTGGCACCTAATTTACAACCTTACCACATTTCGTAATTAATGCATGAAAAACAATTATAACACATCCATTTTAAGACAAATGGTGAATTTTCATTGTAATTTTACTGCATTTCTTAATAAATGCGGGTAAAACATGTATACAAATACCATACTTTAGGATAAATGTGGTATCTACTTTACAATTTTACCACATTTCATAATAAATGCATGAAAAACAATTATAACACATCTATTTTAAGACGATAGTTGCACGTTATTTTTAATTTTACCGCATTTTTTAATAAATGCAAGAAAAACATGTATACAAATACCATATTTTAGGATAAATGTGGTACCTACTTTGCAACTTTACCACATTTCCTAATAAAATGCATGAAAAACAATTAAAACACCTCCATTTTAAGAAAAATGTTGCACCTTCTTTTTAATTTTACCGCATTCCTTAGTACATGCGGGTAAAACATATATACAAATGCCATATTTTAGGATAAATGTGGTACCTACATTACAACTTTACCATATTTCATAATAAATGCATGAAAAACAACTACAACACATCCATTTTAAGACAAATGGTGAATTTTCATTGTAATTTTACCGCATTTCTTAATAAATGCGGGTAAAACATGTATACAAATACCTTACTTTTGGATAAATGTGGTACCTACTTTACAATTTTACCACATTTCATAATAAATGCATGAAAAACAATTATAACACATCCATTTTAGGACGATAGTTGCAGCTTATTTGCAATTTTACCGCATTTCTTAATAAATGCAGGAAAAACATGTATACAAATACCATATTTTAGGATAAATGTGGTACCTACTTTGCAACTTTACCACATTTCCTAATAAAATGCATGAAAAACAATTAAAACACCTCCATTTTAAGAAAAATGTTGCACCTTCTTTTTAATTTTACCGCATTCCTTAATACATGCGGGTAAAACATATATACAAATGCCATATTTTAGGATAAATGTGGTACCTACATTACAACTTTACCATATTTCATAATAAATGCATGAAAAACAATTATAACACTTCCATTTTAAGACAAATGCTGCACTTTCTTTGTAATTTTACCGCATTTCTTTATAAATGCGGGTAAAACAGGTATACAAATACCATATTTTAGGATAAATGTGGTACCTACTTTGCAACTTTACCACATTTCCTAATAAAATGCATGAAAAACAATTAAAACACCTCCATTTTAAGAAAAATGTTGCACCTTCTTTTTAATTTTACCGCATTCCTTAATACATGCGGGTAAAACATATATACAAATGCCATATTTTAGGATAAATGTGGTACCTACATTACAACTTTACCATATTTCATAATAAATGCATGAAAAACAATTATAACACTTCCATTTTAAGACAAATGCTGCACTTTCTTTGTAATTTTACCGCATTTCTTTATAAATGCGGGTAAAACAGGTATACAAATACCATATTTTAGGATAAATGTGGTACCTACTTTACAACCTTACCACATTTCGTAATAAATGCATGAAAAACAATTATAACACATCCATTTTAAAACAAATGGTGAATTTTCATTGTAATTTTACCGCATTTCCTAATAAATGCGGGTAAAACATGTATACAAATACCATGCTTTAGGATAAATGTGGTACCTACTTTACAATTTTACCACATTTCATAATAAATGCATGAAAAACAATTAAAACACATCCATTTTAAGACGATCGTTGCACCTTATTCGTAATTTTACCGCATTTCTTAATAAATGCAGGAAAAACATGTATAAAAATACCATATTTTAGGATAAATGTGGCACCTAATTTACAACCTTACCACATTTCGTAATAAATGCATGAAAAAAAATTATAACACATCCATTTTAAGACAAATGGTGAATTTTCATTGTAATTTTACTGCATTTATTAATAAATGCGGGTAAAACATGTATACAAATACCATACTTTAGGATAAATGTGGTATCTACTTTACAATTTTACCACATTTCATAATAAATGCATGAAAAACAATTATAACACATCTATTTTAAGACGATAGTTGCACGTTATTTTTAATTTTACCGCATTTTTTAATAAATGCAAGAAAAACATGTATACAAATACCATATTTTAGGATAAATGTGGTACCTACTTTGCAACTTTACCACATTTCCTAATAAAATGCATGAAAAACAATTAAAACACCTCCATTTTAAGAAAAATGTTGCACCTTCTTTTTAATTTTACCGCATTTCTTTATAAATGCGGGTAAAACAGGTATACAAATGCCATATTTTAGGATAAATGTGGTACCTACATTACAACTTTACCATATTTCATAATAAATGCATGAAAAACAACTACAACACATCCATTTTAAGACAAATGGTGAATTTTCATTGTAATTTTACCGCATTTCTTAATAAATGCGGGTAAAACATGTATACAAATACCTTACTTTTGGATAAATGTGGTACCTACTTTACAATTTTACCACATTCCATAATAAATGCATGAAAAACAATTATAACACATCCATTTTAGGACGATAGTTGCAGCTTATTTGCAATTTTACCGCATTTCTTAATAAATGCAGGAAAAACATGTATACAAATACCATATTTTAGGATAAATGTGGTACCTACTTTGCAACTTTACCACATTTCCTAATAAAATGCATGAAAAACAATTAAAACACCTCCATTTTAAGAAAAATGTTGCACCTTCTTTTTAATTTTACCGCATTCCTTAATACATGCGGGTAAAACATATATACAAATGCCATATTTTAGGATAAATGTGGTACCTACATTACAACTTTACCATATTTCATAATAAATGCATGAAAAACAATTATAACACTTCCATTTTAAGACAAATGCTGCACTTTCTTTGTAATTTTACCGCATTTCTTTATAAATGCGGGTAAAACAGGTATACAAATACCATATTTTAGGATAAATGTGGTACCTACTTTGCAACTTTACCACATTTCCTAATAAAATGCATGAAAAACAGTTAAAACACCTCCATTTTAAGAAAAATGTTGCACCTTCTTTTTAATTTTACCGCATTCCTTAATACATGCGGGTAAAACATATATACAAATGCCATATTTTAGGATAAATGTGGTACCTACATTACAACTTTACCATATTTCATAATAAATGCATGAAAAACAATTATAACACTTCCATTTTAAGACAAATGCTGCACTTTCTTTGTAATTTTACCGCATTTCTTTATAAATGCGGGTAAAACAGGTATACAAATACCATATTTTAGGATAAATGTGGTACCTACTTTACAACCTTACCACATTTCGTAATAAATGCATGAAAAACAATTATAACACATCCATTTTAAAACAAATGGTGAATTTTCATTGTAATTTTACCGCATTTCCTAATAAATGCGGGTAAAACATGTATACAAATACCATGCTTTAGGATAAATGTGGTACCTACTTTACAATTTTACCACATTTCATAATAAATGCATGAAAAACAATTAAAACACATCCATTTTAAGACGATCGTTGCACCTTATTCGTAATTTTACCGCATTTCTTAATAAATGCAGGAAAAACATGTATAAAAATACCATATTTTAGGATAAATGTGGCACCTAATTTACAACCTTACCACATTTCGTAATAAATGCATGAAAAAAAATTATAACACATCCATTTTAAGACAAATGGTGAATTTTCATTGTAATTTTACTGCATTTATTAATAAATGCGGGTAAAACATGTATACAAATACCATACTTTAGGATAAATGTGGTATCTACTTTACAATTTTACCACATTTCATAATAAATGCATGAAAAACAATTATAACACATCTATTTTAAGACGATAGTTGCACGTTATTTTTAATTTTACCGCATTTTTAATAAATGCAAGAAAAACATGTATACAAATACCATATTTTAGGATAAATGTGGTACCTACTTTGCAACTTTACCACATTTCCTAATAAAATGCATGAAAAACAATTAAAACACCTCCATTTTAAGAAAAATGTTGCACCTTCTTTTTAATTTTACCGCATTTCTTTATAAATGCGGGTAAAACAGGTATACAAATGCCATATTTTAGGATAAATGTGGTACCTACATTACAACTTTACCATATTTCATAATAAATGCATGAAAAACAACTACAACACATCCATTTTAAGACAAATGGTGAATTTTCATTGTAATTTTACCGCATTTCTTAATAAATGCGGGTAAAACATGTATACAAATACCTTACTTTTGGATAAATGTGGTACCTACTTTACAATTTTACCACATTTCATAATAAATGCATGAAAAACAATTATAACACATCCATTTTAGGACGATAGTTGCAGCTTATTTGCAATTTTACCGCATTTCTTAATAAATGCAGGAAAAACATGTATACAAATACCATATTTTAGGATAAATGTGGTACCTACTTTGCAACTTTACCACATTTCCTAATAAAATGCATGAAAAACAATTAAAACACCTCCATTTTAAGAAAAATGTTGCACCTTCTTTTTAATTTTACCGCATTCCTTAGTACATGCGGGTAAAACTTATATACAAATGCCATATTTTAGGATAAATGTGGTACCTACATTACAACTTTACCATATTTCATAATAAATGCATGAAAAACAATTATAACACTTCCATTTTAAGACAAATGCTGCACTTTCTTTGTAATTTTACCGCATTTCTTTATAAATGCGGGTAAAACAGGTATACAAATACCATATTTTAGGATAAATGTGGTACCTACTTTACAACCTTACCACATTTCGTAATAAATGCATGAAAAACAATTATAACACATCCATTTTAAAACAAATGGTGAATTTTCATTGTAATTTTACCGCATTTCCTAATAAATGCGGGTAAAACATGTATACAAATACCATGCTTTAGGATAAATGTGGTACCTACTTTACAATTTTACCACATTTCATAATAAATGCAAGAAAAACAATTAAAACACATCCATTTTAAGACGATCGTTGCACCTTATTCGTAATTTTACCGCATTTCTTAATAAATGCAGGAAAAACATGTATAAAAATACCATATTTTAGGATAAATGTGGCACCTAATTTACAACCTTACCACATTTCGTAATAAATGCATGAAAAACAATTATAACACATCCATTTTAAGACAAATGGTGAATTTTCATTGTAATTTTACTGCATTTATTAATAAATGCGGGTAAAACATGTATACAAATACCATACTTTAGGATAAATGTGGTATCTACTTTACAATTTTACCACATTTCATAATAAATGCATGAAAAACAATTATAACACATCTATTTTAAGACGATAGTTGCACGTTATTTTTAATTTTACCGCATTTTTTAATAAATGCAAGAAAAACATGTATACAAATACCATCTTTTAGGATAAATGTGGCATCTAATTTATAACCTTACCACATTTCTTAATAAATGCATGAAAAACAACTATAACACATCCATTTTAAGACAAATGGTGAATTTTCATTGTAATTTTACCGCATTTCTTAATAAATGCGGGTAAAACATGTATACAAATACCTTACTTTTGGATAAATGTGGTACCTACTTTACAATTTTACCATATTTCATAATAAATGCATGAAAAACAATTATAACACATCCATTTTAGGACGATAGTTGCAGCTTATTTGCAATTTTACCGCATTTCTTAATAAATGCAGGAAAAACATGTATACAAATACCATATTTTAGGATAAATGTGGTACCTACTTTGCAACTTTACCACATTTCCTAATAAAATGCATGAAAAACAATTAAAACACCTCCATTTTAAGAAAAATGTTGCACCTTCTTTTTAATTTTACCGCATTCCTTAGTACATGCGGGTAAAACATATATACAAATGCCATATTTTAGGATAAATGTGGTACCTACATTACAACTTTACCATATTTCATAATAAATGCATGAAAAACAATTATAACACTTCCATTTTAAGACAAATGCTGCACTTTCTTTGTAATTTTACCGAATTTCTTTATAAATGCGGGTAAAACAGGTATACAAATACCATATTTTGGGCTAAATGTGGTACCTACTTTACAACCTTACCACATTTCGTAATAAATGCATGAAAAACAATTATAACACATCCATTTTAAAACAAATGGTGAATTTTCATTGTAATTTTACCGCATTTCCTAATAAATGCGGGTAAAACATGTATACAAATACCATGCTTTAGGATAAATGTGGTACCTACTTTACAATTTTACCACATTTCATAATAAATGCATGAAAAACAATTATAACACATCCATTTTAAGACGATAGTTGCACCTTATTTTTAATTTTACTGCATTTTTTAATAAATGCAAGAAAAACATGTATAAAAATACCATATTTTAGGATAAATGTGGCACATAATTTACAACCTTACCACATTTCGTAATAAATGCATGATAAACAATTATAACACATCCATTTTAAGACAAATGGTGAATTTTCATTGTAATTTTACTGCATTTCTTAATAAATGCGGGTAAAACATGTATACAAATACCATACTTTAGGATAAATGTGGTATCTACTTTACAATTTTTCCACATTTCATAATAAATGCATGAAAAACAGTTATAACACATCTATTTTAAGACGATAGTTGCATGTTATTTTTAATTTTACCACATTTTTTAATAAATGCAAGAAAAACATGTATACAAATACCATCTTTTAGGATAAATGTGGCATCTAATTTACAACCTTACCACATTTCTTAATAATTGCATGAAAAACAACTATAACACATCCATTTTAAGACAAATGGTGAATTTTCATTGTAATTTTACCGCATTTCTTAATAAATGCGGGTAAAACATGTATACAAATACCTTACTTTTGGATAAATGTGGTACCTACTTTACAATTTTACCACATTTCATAATAAATGCATGAAAAACAATTATAACACATCCATTTTAGGACGATAGTTGCAGCTTATTTGCAATTTTACCGCATTTCTTAATAAATGCAGGAAAAACATGTATACAAATACCATATTTTAGGATAAATGTGGTACCTACTTTGCAACTTTACCACATTTCCTAATAAAATGCATGAAAAACAATTAAAACACCTCCATTTTAAGAAAAATGTTGCACCTTCTTTTTAATTTTACCGCATTCCTTAATACATGCGGGTAAAACATATATACAAATGCCATATTTTAGGATAAATGTGGTACCTACATTACAACTTTACCATATTTCATAATAAATGCATGAAAAACAATTATAACACTTCCATTTTAAGACAAATGCTGCACTTTCTTTGTAATTTTACCGCATTTCTTTATAAATGCGGGTAAAACAGGTATACAAATACCATATTTTAGGATAAATGTGGTACCTACTTTGCAACTTTACCACATTTCTAATAAATGCATGAAAAACAATTAAAACACCTCCATTTTAAGAAAAATGTTGCACCTTCTTTTTAATTTTACCGCATTCCTTAATACATGCGGGTAAAACATATATACAAATGCCATATTTTAGGATAAATGTGGTACCTACATTACAACTTTACCATATTTCATAATAAATGCATGAAAAACAATTATAACACATCCATTTTAAGACAAATGTTGCACTTTCTTTGTAATTTTACCGCATTTCTTTATAAATGCGGAAAAACAGTATACAAATACCATATTTTAGGATAAATGTGGTACCTACTTTACAACCTTACCACATTTCGTAATAAATGCATGAAAAACAATTATAACACATCCATTTTAAAACAAATGGTGAATTTTCATTGTAATTTTACCGCATTTCCTAATAAATGCGGGTAAAACATGTATACAAATACCATGCTTTAGGATAAATGTGGTACCTACTTTACAATTTTACCACATTTCATAATAAATGCATGAAAAACAATTATAACACATCTATTTTAAGACGATAGTTGCACGTTATTTTTAATTTTACCGCATTTTTTAATAAATGCAAGAAAAACATGTATACAAATACCATCTTTTAGGATAAATGTGGCATCTAATTTACAACCTTACCACATTTCGTAATAAATGCATGAAAAACAACTATAACACATCCATTTTAAGACAAATGGTGAATTTTCATTGTAATTTTACCGCATTTCTTAATAAATGCGGGTAAAACATGTATACAAATACCTTACTTTGGATAAATGTGGTACCTACTTTACAATTTTACCACATTTCATAATAAATGCATGAAAAACAATTATAACACATCCATTTTAGGACGATAGTTGCAGCTTATTTGCAATTTTACCGCATTTCTTAATAAATGCAGGAAAAACATGTATACAAATACCATATTTTAGGATAAATGTGGTACCTACTTTGCAACTTTACCACATTTCCTAATAAAATGCATGAAAAACAATTAAAACACCTCCATTTTAAGAAAAATGTTGCACCTTCTTTTTAATTTTACCGCATTCCTTAATACATGCGGGTAAAACATATATACAAATGCCATATTTTAGGATAAATGTGGTACCTACATTACAACTTTACCATATTTCATAATAAATGCATGAAAAACAATTATAACACTTCCATTTTAAGACAAATGCTGCACTTTCTTTGTAATTTTACCGCATTTCTTTATAAATGCGGGTAAAACAGGTATACAAATACCATATTTTAGGATAAATGTGGTACCTACTTTACAACCTTACCACATTTCGTAATAAATGCATGAAAAACAATTATAACACATCCATTTTAAAACAAATGGTGAATTTTCATTGTAATTTTACCGCATTTCCTAATAAATGCGGGTAAAACATGTATACAAATACCATGCTTTAGGATAAATGTGGTACCTACTTTACAATTTTACCACATTTCATAATAAATGCATGAAAAACAATTATAACACATCCATTTTAAGACGATAGTTGCACCTTATTTTTAATTTTACTGCATTTTTTAATAAATGCAAGAAAAACATGTATACAAATACCATATTTTAGGATAAATGTGGCACCTAATTTACAACCTTACCACATTTCGTAATAAATGCATGAAAAACAATTATAACACATCCATTTTAAGACAAATGGTGAATTTTCATTGTAATTTTACTGCATTTCTTAATAAATGCGGGTAAAACATGTATACAAATACCATACTTTAGGATAAATGTGGTATCTACTTTACAATTTTACCACATTTCATAATAAATGCATGAAAAACATTATAACACATCTATTTTAAGACGATAGTTGCACGTTATTTTTAATTTTACCGCATTTTTAATAAATGCAAGAAAAACATGTATACAAATACCATCTTTTAGGATAAATGTGGCATCTAATTTACAACCTTACCACATTTCGTAATAAATGCATGAAAAACAACTATAACACATCCATTTTAAGACAAATGGTGAATTTTCATTGTAATTTTACCGCATTTCTTAATAAATGCGGGTAAAACATGTATACAAATACCTTACTTTGGATAAATGTGGTACCTACTTTACAATTTTACCACATTTCATAATAAATGCATGAAAAACAATTATAACACATCCATTTTAGGACGATAGTTGCAGCTTATTTGCAATTTTACCGCATTTCTTAATAAATGCAGGAAAAACATGTATACAAATACCATATTTTAGGATAAATGTGGTACCTACTTTGCAACTTTACCACATTTCCTAATAAAATGCATGAAAAACAATTAAAACACCTCCATTTTAAGAAAAATGTTGCACCTTCTTTTTAATTTTACCGCATTCCTTAATACATGCGGGTAAAACATATATACAAATGCCATATTTTAGGATAAATGTGGTACCTACATTACAACTTTACCATATTTCATAATAAATGCATGAAAAACAATTATAACACTTCCATTTTAAGACAAATGCTGCACTTTCTTTGTAATTTTACCGCATTTCTTTATAAATGCGGGTAAAACAGGTATACAAATACCATATTTTAGGATAAATGTGGTACCTACTTTACAACCTTACCACATTTCGTAATAAATGCATGAAAAACAATTATAACACATCCATTTTAAAACAAATGGTGAATTTTCATTGTAATTTTACCGCATTTCCTAATAAATGCGGGTAAAACATGTATACAAATACCATGCTTTAGGATAAATGTGGTACCTACTTTACAATTTTACCACATTTCATAATAAATGCATGAAAAACAATTATAACACATCCATTTTAAGACGATAGTTGCACCTTATTTTTAATTTTACCGCATTTCTTAATAAATGCAGGAAAAACATGTATACAAATACCATATTTTAGGATAAATGTGGCACCTAATTTACAACCTTACCACATTTCGTAATAAATGCATGAAAAACAATTATAACACATCCATTTTAAGACAAATGGTGAATTTTCATTGTAATTTTACTGCATTTCTTAATAAATGCGGGTAAAACATGTATACAAATACCATACTTTAGGATAAATGTGGTATCTACTTTACAATTTTACCACATTTCATAATAAATGCATGAAAAACAATTATAACACATCTATTTTAAGACGATAGTTGCACGTTATTTAATTTTACCGCATTTTTTAATAAATGCAAGAAAAACATGTATACAAATACCATCTTTTAGGATAAATGTGGCATCTAATTTACAACCTTACCACATTTCTTAATAAATGCATGAAAAACAACTATAACACATCCATTTTAAGACAAATGGTGAATTTTCATTGTAATTTTACCGCATTTTTTAATAAATGCGGGTAAAACATGTATACAAATACCATACTTTTGGATAAATGTGGTACCTACTTTACAACTTACCACATTTCATAATAAATGCATGAAAAACAATTAAACACTCCATTTTAAGAAAAATGTTGAACCTTCTTTTTAATTTTACCGCATTCCTTAATAAATGCGGGTAAAACATGTATACAAATACCATATTTTAGGATAAATGTGGTACCTACTTTACAACTTTACCACATTTCATATAAATGCATGAAAAACAATTATAACACATCCATTTTAGGACGATAGTTGCAGCTTATTTGCAATTTTACCGCATTTCTTAATAAATGCAGGAAAAACATGTATACAAATACCATATTTTAGGATAAATGTGGTACCTACTTTGCAACTTTACCACATTTCCTAATAAAATGCATGAAAAACAATTAAAACACCTCCATTTTAAGAAAAATGTTGCACCTTCTTTTAATTTTACCGCATTCCTTAATACATGCGGGTAAAAACATATATACAAATGCCATATTTTAGGATAAATGTGGTACCTACATTACAACTTTACCATATTTCATAATAAATGCATGAAAAACAATTATAACACTTCCATTTTAAGACAAATGCTGCACTTTCTTTGTAATTTTACCGCATTTCTTTATAAATGCGGGTAAAACAGGTATACAAATACCATATTTTAGGATAAATGTGGTACCTACTTTACAACCTTACCACATTTCGTAATAAATGCATGAAAAACAATTATAACACATCCATTTTAAAACAAATGGTGAATTTTCATTGTAATTTTACCGCATTTCCTAATAAATGCGGGTAAAACATGTATACAAATACCATGCTTTAGGATAAATGTGGTACCTACTTTACAATTTTACCACATTTCATAATAAATGCATGAAAAACAATTATAACACATCCATTTTAAGACGATAGTTGCACCTTATTTTTAATTTTACTGCATTTTTAATAAATGCAAGAAAAACATGTATAAAATACCATATTTTAGGATAAATGTGGCACCTAATTTACAACCTTACCACATTTCGTAATAAATGCATGAAAAACAATTATAACACATCCATTTTAAGACAAATGGTGAATTTTCATTGTAATTTTACTGCATTTCTTAATAAATGCGGGTAAAACATGTATACAAATACCATACTTTAGGATAAATGTGGTACCTACTTTACAATTTTACCACATTTCATAATAAATGCATGAAAAACATTTAAACACATCCATTTTAAGACGATAGTTGCACGTTATTTTTAATTTTACCGCATTTTTTAATAAATGCAAGAAAAACATGTATACAAATACCATCTTTAGGATAAATGTGGCATCTAATTTACAACCTTACCACATTTCGTAATAAATGCATGAAAAAACAACTATAACACATCCATTTTAAGACAAATGGTGAATTTTCATTGTAATTTTACCGCATTTCTTAATAAATGCGGGTAAAACATGTATACAAATACCTTACTTTTGGATAAATGTGGTACCTACTTTACAATTTTACCACATTTCATAATAAATGCATGAAAAACAATTATAACACATCCATTTTAGGACGATAGTTGCAGCTTATTTGCAATTTTACCGCATTTCTTAATAAATGCAGGAAAAACATGTATACAAATACCATATTTTAGGATAAATGTGGTACCTACTTTGCAACTTTACCACATTTCCTAATAAAATGCATGAAAAACAATTAAAACACCTCCATTTTAAGAAAAATGTTGCACCTTCTTTTTAATTTTACCGCATTCCTTAATACATGCGGGTAAAACATATATACAAATGCCATATTTTAGGATAAATGTGGTACCTACATTACAACTTTACCATATTTCATAATAAATGCATGAAAAACAATTATAACACTTCCATTTTAAGACAAATGCTGCACTTTCTTTGTAATTTTACCGCATTTCTTTATAAATGCGGGTAAAACAGGTATACAAATACCATATTTTAGGATAAATGTGGTACCTACTTTACAACCTTACCACATTTCGTAATAATGCATGAAAAACAATTATAACACATCCATTTTAAAACAAATGGTGAATTTTCATTGTAATTTTACCGCATTTCCTAATAAATGCGGGTAAAACATGTATACAAATACCATGCTTTAGGATAAATGTGGTACCTACTTTACAATTTTACCACATTTCATAATAAATGCATGAAAAACAATTATAACACATCCATTTTAAGACGATAGTTGCACCTTATTTTTATTTTACTGCATTTTTTAATAAATGCAAGAAAAACATGTATACAAATACCATATTTTAGGATAAATGTGGCACCTAATTTACAACCTTACCACATTTCGTAATAAATGCATGAAAAACAATTATAACACATCATTTTAAGACAAATGGTGAATTTTCATTGTAATTTTACTGCATTTCTTAATAAATGCGGGTAAAACATGTATACAAATACCATACTTTAGGATAAATGTGGTATCTACTTTACAATTTTACCACATTTCATAATAAATGCATGAAAAACAATTATAACACATCCATTTTAAGACGATAGTTGCACGTTATTTTTAATTTTACCGCATTTTTAATAAATGCAAGAAAAACATGTATACAAATACCATCTTTTAGGATAAATGTGGCATCTAATTTACAACCTTACCACATTTCGTAATAAATGCATGAAAAACAACTATAACACATCCATTTTAAGACAAATGGTGAATTTTCATTGTAATTTTACCGCATTTCTTAATAAATGCGGGTAAAACATGTATACAAATACCTTACTTTGGATAAATGTGGTACCTACTTTACAATTTTACCACATTTCATAATAAATGCATGAAAAACAATTATAACACATCCATTTTAGGACGATAGTTGCAGCTTATTTGCAATTTTACCGCATTTCTTAATAAATGCAGGAAAAACATGTATACAAATACCATATTTTAGGATAAATGTGGTACCTACTTTGCAACTTTACCACATTTCCTAATAAAATGCATGAAAAACAATTAAAACACCTCCATTTTAAGAAAAATGTTGCACCTTCTTTTTAATTTTACCGCATTCCTTAATACATGCGGGTAAAACATATATACAAATGCCATATTTTAGGATAAATGTGGTACCTACATTACAACTTTACCATATTTCATAATAAATGCATGAAAAACAATTATAACACTTCCATTTTAAGACAAATGCTGCACTTTCTTTGTAATTTTACCGCATTTCTTATAAATGCGGGTAAAACAGGTATACAAATACCATATTTTAGGATAAATGTGGTACCTACTTTACAACCTTACCACATTTCGTAATAAATGCATGAAAAACAATTATAACACATCCATTTTAAAACAAATGGTGAATTTCATTGTAATTTTACCGCATTTCCTAATAAATGCGGGTAAAACATGTATACAAATACCATGCTTTAGGATAAATGTGGTACCTACTTTACAATTTTACCACATTTCATAATAAATGCATGAAAAACATCTATAACACATCCATTTTAAGACGATAGTTGCACCTTATTTTTAATTTTACTGCATTTTTTAATAAATGCAGGAAAAACATGTATACAAATACCATATTTTAGGATAAATGTGGTACCTACATTTACAACTTACCACATTTCGTAATAAATGCATGAAAAACAATTATAACACATCCATTTTAAGACAAATGGTGAATTTTCATTGTAATTTTAACGCATTTCCTAATAAATGCGGGTAAAACATGTATACAAATACCATGCTTTAGGATAAATGTGGTACCTACTTTACAACCTTACCACATTTCGTAATAAATGCATGAAAAACAATTATAACACATCCATTTTAAGACAAATGGTGAATTTTCATTGTAATTTTACCGCATTTCTTAATAAATGCGGGTAAAACATGTATACAAATACCATATTTAGGATAAATGTGGTACCTACTTTACAATTTTACCACATTTCATAATAAATGCATGAAAAACAATTATAACACATCCATTTTAAGACGATAGTTGCACCTTATTTTTAATTTTACCGCATTTTTTAATAAATGCAAGAAAAACATGTATACAAATACCATATTTTAGGATAAATGTGGTACCTAATTTACAACCTTACCACATTTCGTAATAAATGCATGAAAAACAATTATAACACATCCATTTTAAGACAAATGGTGAATTTTCATTGTAATTTTACCGCATTTCTTAATAAATGCGGGTAAAACATGTATACAAATACCATACTTTTGGATAAATGTGGTACCTACTTTACAATTTTACCACATTTCATAATAAATGCATGAAAAACAATTATAACACATCCATTTTAGGACGATAGTTGCAGCTTATTTGTAATTTTACCGCATTTCTTTATAAATGCAGGAAAAACATGTATACAAATACCATATTTTAGGATAAATGTGGTACCTACTTTACAACTTTACCACATTTCCTAATAAAATGCATGAAAAACAATTAAAACACTCCATTTTAAGAAAAATGTTGCACCTTCTTTTAATTTTACCGCATTCTTAATACATGCGGGTAAAACATGTATACAAATACCATATTTAGGATAAATGTGGTACCTACATTACAACTTTACCACATTTCATAATAAATGCATGAAAAACAATTATAACACATCCATTTTAAGACAAATGTTGCACTTTCTTTGTAATTTTACCGCATTTCTTAATAAATGCGGGTAAAACATGTATACAAATACCATATTTTAGGATAAATGTGGTACCTACTTTACAACCTTACCACATTTCGTAATAAATGCATGAAAAACAATTATAACACATCCATTTTAAAACAAATGGTGAATTTTCATTGTAATTTTACCGCATTTCCTAATAAATGCGGGTAAAACATGTATACAAATACCATACTTTAGGATAAATGTGGTACCTACTTTACAATTTTACCACATTTCATAATAAATGCATGAAAAACAATTATAACACATCCATTTTAAGACGATAGTTGCACCTTATTTTTAATTTTACCGCATTTTTAATAAATGCAAGAAAAACATGTATACAAATACCATATTTTAGGATAAATGTGGCACCTAATTTACAACCTTACCACATTTCGTAATAAATGCATGAAAAACAACTATAACACATCCATTTTAAGACAAATGGTGAATTTTCATTGTAATTTTACCGCATTTCTTAATAAATGCGGGTAAAACATGTATACAAATACCTTACTTTGGATAAATGTGGTACCTACTTTACAATTTTACCACATTTCATAATAAATGCATGAAAAACAATTATAACACATCCATTTTAGGACGATAGTTGCAGCTTATTTGCAATTTTACCGCATTTCTTAATAAATGCAGGAAAAACATGTATACAAATACCATATTTTAGGATAAATGTGGTACCTACTTTGCAACTTTACCACATTTCCTAATAAAATGCATGAAAAACAATTAAAACACCTCCATTTTAAGAAAAATGTTGCACCTTCTTTTTAATTTTACCGCATTCCTTAATACATGCGGGTAAAACATATATACAAATGCCATATTTTGGATAAATGTGGTACCTACATTACAACTTTACCATATTTCATAATAAATGCATGAAAAACAATTATAACACTTCCATTTTAAGACAAATGCTGCACTTTCTTTGTAATTTTACCGCATTTCTTTATAAATGCGGGTAAAACAGGTATACAAATACCATATTTTAGGATAAATGTGGTACCTACTTTACAACCTTACCACATTTCGTAATAAATGCATGAAAAACAATTATAACACATCCATTTTAAAACAAATGGTGAATTTTCATTGTAATTTTACCGCATTTCCTAATAAATGCGGGTAAAACATGTATACAAATACCATGCTTTAGGATAAATGTGGTACCTACTTTACAATTTTACCACATTTCATAATAAATGCATGAAAAACAATTATAACACATCCATTTTAAGACGATAGTTGCACCTTATTTTTAATTTTACTGCATTTTTAATAAATGCAAGAAAAACATGTATACAAATACCATATTTTAGGATAAATGTGGCACCTAATTTACAACCTTACCACATTTCGTAATAAATGCATGAAAAACAATTATAACACATCCATTTTAAGACAAATGGTGAATTTTCATTGTAATTTTACTGCATTTCTTAATAAATGCGGGTAAAACATGTATACAAATACCATACTTTAGGATAAATGTGGTACCTACTTTACAATTTTACCACATTTCATAATAAATGCATGAAAAACAATTATAACACATCCATTTTAAGACGATAGTTGCACGTTATTTTTAATTTTACCGCATTTTTTAATAAATGCAAGAAAAACATGTATACAAATACCATCTTTTAGGATAAATGTGGCATCTAATTTACAACCTTACCACATTTCGTAATAAATGCATGAAAAACAACTATAACACATCCATTTTAAGACAAATGGTGAATTTTCATTGTAATTTTACCGCATTTCTTAATAAATGCGGGTAAAACATGTATACAAATACCTTACTTTTGGATAAATGTGGTACCTACTTTACAATTTTACCACATTTCATAATAAATGCATGAAAAACAATTATAACACATCCATTTTAGGACGATAGTTGCAGCTTATTTGCAATTTTACCGCATTTCTTAATAAATGCAGGAAAAACATGTATACAAATACCATATTTTAGGATAAATGTGGTACCTACTTTGCAACTTTACCACATTTCCTAATAAAATGCATGAAAAACAATTAAAACACCTCCATTTTAAGAAAAATGTTGCACCTTCTTTTTATTTTACCGCATTCCTTAATACATGCGGGTAAAACATATATACAAATGCCATATTTTAGGATAAATGTGGTACCTACATTACAACTTTACCATATTTCATAATAAATGCATGAAAAACAATTATAACACTTCCATTTTAAGACAAATGCTGCACTTTCTTTGTAATTTTACCGCATTTCTTTATAAATGCGGGTAAAACAGGTATACAAATACCATATTTTAGGATAAATGTGGTACCTACTTTACAACCTTACCACATTTCGTAATAAATGCATGAAAAAACATTATAACACATCCATTTTAAAACAAATGGTGAATTTTCATTGTAATTTTACCGCATTTCCTAATAAATGCGGGTAAAACATGTATACAAATACCATGCTTTAGGATAAATGTGGTACCTACTTTACAATTTTACCACATTTCATAATAAATGCATGAAAAACAATTATAACACATCCATTTTAAGACGATAGTTGCACCTTATTTTAATTTTACTGCATTTTTTAATAAATGCAAGAAAAACATGTATACAAATACCATATTTTAGGATAAATGTGGCACCTAATTTACAACCTTACCACATTTCGTAATAAATGCATGAAAAACAATTATAACACATCCATTTTAAGACAAATGGTGAATTTTCATTGTAATTTTACTGCATTTCTTAATAAATGCGGGTAAAACATGTATACAAATACCATACTTTAGGATAAATGTGGTATCTACTTTACAATTTTACCACATTTCATAATAAATGCATGAAAAACAATTATAACACATCTATTTTAAGACGATAGTTGCACGTTATTTTTAATTTTACCGCATTTTTTAATAAATGCAAGAAAAACATGTATACAAATACCATCTTTTAGGATAAATGTGGCATCTAATTTACAACCTTACCACATTTCGTAATAAATGCATGAAAAACAACTATAACACATCCATTTTAAGACAAATGGTGAATTTTCATTGTAATTTTACCGCATTTCTTAATAAATGCGGGTAAAACATGTATACAAATACCTTACTTTGGATAAATGTGGTACCTACTTTACAATTTTACCACATTTCATAATAAATGCATGAAAAACAATTATAACACATCCATTTTAGGACGATAGTTGCAGCTTATTTGCAATTTTACCGCATTTCTTAATAAATGCAGGAAAAACATGTATACAAATACCATATTTTAGGATAAATGTGGTACCTACTTTGCAACTTTACCACATTTCCTAATAAAATGCATGAAAAACAATTAAAACACCTCCATTTTAAGAAAAATGTTGCACCTTCTTTTAATTTTACCGCATTCCTTAATACATGCGGGTAAAACATATATACAAATGCCATATTTTAGGATAAATGTGGTACCTACATTACAACTTTACCATATTTCATAATAAATGCATGAAAAACAATTATAACACTTCCATTTTAAGACAAATGCTGCACTTTCTTTGTAATTTTACCGCATTTCTTTATAAATGCGGGTAAAACAGGTATACAAATACCATATTTTAGGATAAATGTGGTACCTACTTTACAACCTTACCACATTTCGTAATAAATGCATGAAAAAACAATTATAACACATCCATTTTAAAACAAATGGTGAATTTTCATTGTAATTTTACCGCATTTCCTAATAAATGCGGGTAAAACATGTATACAAATACCATGCTTTAGGATAAATGTGGTACCTACTTTACAATTTTACCACATTTCATAATAAATGCATGAAAAACAATTATAACACATCCATTTTAAGACGATAGTTGCACCTTATTTTTAATTTTACTGCATTTTTTAATAAATGCAAGAAAAACATGTATACAAATACCATATTTTAGGATAAATGTGGCACCTAATTTACAACCTTACCACATTTCGTAATAAATGCATGAAAAACAATTATAACACATCCATTTTAAGACAAATGGTGAATTTTCATTGTAATTTTACTGCATTTCTTAATAAATGCGGGTAAAACATGTATACAAATACCATACTTTAGGATAAATGTGGTATCTACTTTACAATTTTACCACATTTCATAATAAATGCATGAAAAACAATTATAACACATCTATTTTAAGACGATAGTTGCACGTTTTTTTAATTTTACCGCATTTTTTAATAAATGCAAGAAAAACATGTATACAAATACCATCTTTTAGGATAAATGTGGCATCTAATTTACAACCTTACCACATTTCGTAATAAATGCATGAAAAACAACTATAACACATCCATTTTAAGACAAATGGTGAATTTTCATTGTAATTTTACCGCATTTCTTAATAAATGCGGGTAAAACATGTATACAAATACCTTACTTTTGGATAAATGTGGTACCTACTTTACAATTTTACCACATTTCATAATAAATGCATGAAAAACAATTATAACACATCCATTTTAGGACGATAGTTGCAGCTTATTTGCAATTTTACCGCATTTCTTAATAAATGCAGGAAAAACATGTATACAAATACCATATTTTAGGATAAATGTGGTACCTACTTTGCAACTTTACCACATTTCCTAATAAAATGCATGAAAAACAATTAAAACACCTCCATTTTAAGAAAAATGTTGCACCTTCTTTTTAATTTTACCGCATTCCTTAATACATGCGGGTAAAACATATATACAAATGCCATATTTTAGGATAAATGTGGTACCTACATTACAACTTTACCATATTTCATAATAAATGCATGAAAAACAATTATAACACTTCCATTTTAAGACAAATGCTGCACTTTCTTTGTAATTTTACCGCATTTCTTTATAAATGCGGGTAAAACAGGTATACAAATACCATATTTTAGGATAAATGTGGTACCTACTTTACAACCTTACCACATTTCGTAATAAATGCATGAAAAAACATTATAACACATCCATTTTAAAACAAATGGTGAATTTTCATTGTAATTTTACCGCATTTCCTAATAAATGCGGGTAAAACATGTATACAAATACCATGCTTTAGGATAAATGTGGTACCTACTTTACAATTTTACCACATTTCATAATAAATGCATGAAAAAAAATTATAACACATCCATTTTAAGACGATAGTTGCACCTTATTTTTAATTTTACCGCATTTTTAATAAATGCAAGAAAAACATGTATACAAATACCATATTTTAGGATAAATGTGGCACCTAATTTACAACCTTACCACATTTCGTAATAAATGCATGAAAAACAATTATAACACATCCATTTTAAGACAAATGGTGAATTTTCATTGTAATTTTACCGCATTTCTTAATAAATGCGGGTAAAACATGTATACAAATACCATACTTTAGGATAAATGTGGTACCTACTTTACAATTTTACCACATTTCATAATAAATGCATGAAAAACAATTATAACACATCCATTTTAAGACGATAGTTGCAGCTTATTTGCAATTTTACCGCATTTCTTAATAAATGCAGGAAAAACATGTATACAAATACCATATTTTAGGATAAATGTGGTACCTACTTTGCAACTTTACCACATTTCCTAATAAATGCATGAAAAACAATTAAAACACATCCATTTTAAGAAAAATGGTGCACCTTCTTTTAATTTTACCGCATTCCTTAATAAATGCGGGTAAAACATATATACAAATGCCATATTTAGGATAAATGTGGTACCTACATTACAACTTTACCACATTTCATAATAAATGCATGAAAAACAATTATAACACTTCCATTTTAAGACAAATGCTGCACTTTCTTTGTAATTTTACCGCATTTCTTTATAAATGCGGGAAAAACATGTATACAAATACCATATTTTAGGATAAATGTGGTACCTACTTTACAACCTTACCACATTTCGTAATAAATGCATGAAAAACAATTATAACACATCCATTTTAAAACAAATGGTGAATTTTCATTGTAATTTTACCGCATTTCCTAATAAATGCGGGTAAAACATGTATACAAATACCATGCTTTAGGATAAATGTGGTACCTACTTTACAATTTTACCACATTTCATAATAAATGCATGAAAAACAATTATAACACATCCATTTTAAGACGATAGTTGCACCTTATTTTTAATTTTACCGCATTTTTAATAAATGCAAGAAAAACATGTATACAAATACCATATTTTAGGATAAATGTGGTACCTAATTTACAACCTTACCACATTTCGTAATAAATGCATGAAAAACAATTATAACACATCCATTTTAAGACAAATGGTGAATTTTCATTGTAATTTTACCGCATTTCTTAATAAATGCGGGTAAAACATGTATACAAATACCATACTTTAGGATAAATGTGGTACCTACTTTACAATTTTACCACATTTCATAATAAATGCATGAAAAACAATTATAACACATCCATTTTAAGACGATAGTTGCACGTTATTTTAATTTTACCGCATTTTTTAATAAATGCAAGAAAAACATGTATACAAATACCATATTTTAGGATAAATGTGGCACCTAATTTACAACCTTACCACATTTCGTAATAAATGCATGAAAAACAATTATAACACATCCATTTTAAGACAAATGGTGAATTTTCATTGTAATTTTACCGCATTTCTTAATAAATGCGGGTAAAACATGTATACAAATACCATACTTTAGGATAAATGTGGTACCTACTTTACAATTTTACCACATTTCATAATAAATGCATGAAAAACAATTATAACACATCCATTTTAAGACGATAGTTGCACTTATTTTAATTTTACCGCATTTTTTAATAAATGCAAGAAAAACATGTATACAAATACCATATTTTAGGATAAATGTGGCACCTAATTTACAACCTTACCACATTTCGTAATAAATGCATGAAAAATATTTATAACACATCCATTTTAAGACAAATGGTGAATTTTCATTGTAATTTTACCGCATTTCTTAATAAATGCGGGTAAAACATGTATACAAATACCTTACTTTTGGATAAATGTGGTACCTACTTTACAATTTTACCACATTTCATAATAAATGCATGAAAAACAATTATAACACATCCATTTTAGGACGATAGTTGCAGCTTATTTGCAATTTTACCGCATTTCTTAATAAATGCAGGAAAAACATGTATACAAATACCATATTTTAGGATAAATGTGGTACCTACTTGCAACTTTACCACATTTCCTAATAAAATGCATGAAAAACAATTAAAACACCTCCATTTTAAGAAAAATGTTGCACCTTCTTTTTAATTTTACCGCATTCCTTAATACATGCGGGTAAAACATATATACAAATGCCATATTTTAGGATAAATGTGGTACCTACATTACAACTTTACCATATTTCATAATAAATGCATGAAAAACAATTATAACACTTCCATTTTAAGACAAATGCTGCACTTTCTTTGTAATTTTACCGCATTTCTTATAAATGCGGGTAAAAACAGGTATACAAATACCATATTTTAGGATAAATGTGGTACCTACTTTACAACCTTACCACATTTCGTAATAAATGCATGAAAAACAATTATAACACATCCATTTTAAAACAAATGGTGAATTTTCATTGTAATTTTACCGCATTTCCTAATAAATGCGGGTAAAACATGTATACAAATACCATGCTTTAGGATAAATGTGGTACCTACTTTACAATTTTACCACATTTCATAATAAATGCATGAAAAACAATTATAACACATCCATTTTAAGACGATAGTTGCACCTTATTTTTAATTTTACTGCATTTTTTAATAAATGCAAGAAAAACATGTATACAAATACCATATTTTAGGATAAATGTGGCACCTAATTTACAACCTTACCACATTTCGTAATAAATGCATGAAAAACAATTATAACACATCCATTTTAAGACAAATGGTGAATTTTCATTGTAATTTTACCGCATTTCTTAATAAATGCGGGTAAAACATGTATACAAATACCATACTTTAGGATAAATGTGGTATCTACTTTACAATTTTACCACATTTCATAATAAATGCATGAAAAACAATTATAACACATCTATTTTAAGACGATAGTTGCACGTTATTTTTAATTTTACCGCATTTTTAATAAATGCAAGAAAAACATGTATACAAATACCATCTTTTAGGATAAATGTGGCATCTAATTTACAACCTTACCACATTTCGTAATAAATGCATGAAAAACAACTATAACACATCCATTTTAAGACAAATGGTGAATTTTCATTGTAATTTTACCGCATTTCTTAATAAATGCGGGTAAAACATGTATACAAATACCTTACTTTTGGATAAATGTGGTACCTACTTTACAATTTTACCACATTTCATAATAAATGCATGAAAAACAATTATAACACATCCATTTTAGGACGATAGTTGCAGCTTATTTGCAATTTTACCGCATTTCTTAATAAATGCAGGAAAAACATGTATACAAATACCATATTTTAGGATAAATGTGGTACCTACTTTGCAACTTTACCACATTTCCTAATAAAATGCATGAAAAACAATTAAAACACCTCCATTTTAAGAAAAATGTTGCACCTTCTTTTAATTTTACCGCATTCCTAATACATGCGGGTAAAACATATATACAAATGCCATATTTTAGGATAAATGTGGTACCTACATTACAACTTTACCATATTTCATAATAAATGCATGAAAAACAATTATAACACTTCCATTTTAAGACAAATGCTGCACTTTCTTTGTAATTTTACCGCATTTCTTTATAAATGCGGGTAAAACAGGTATACAAATACCATATTTTAGGATAAATGTGGTACCTACTTTACAACCTTACCACATTTCGTAATAAATGCATGAAAAAACATTATAACACATCCATTTTAAAACAAATGGTGAATTTTCATTGTAATTTTACCGCATTTCCTAATAAATGCGGGTAAAACATGTATACAAATACCATGCTTTAGGATAAATGTGGTACCTACTTTACAATTTTACCACATTTCATAATAAATGCATGAAAAACAATTATAACACATCCATTTTAAGACGATAGTTGCACCTTATTTTTAATTTTACTGCATTTTTTAATAAATGCAAGAAAAACATGTATACAAATACCATATTTTAGGATAAATGTGGCACCTAATTTACAACCTTACCACATTTCGTAATAAATGCATGAAAAACAATTATAACACATCCATTTTAAGACAAATGGTGAATTTTCATTGTAATTTTACCGCATTTCTTAATAAATGCGGGTAAAACATGTATACAAATACCATACTTTTGGATAAATGTGGTACCTACTTTACAATTTTACCACATTTCATAATAAATGCATGAAAAACAATTATAACACATCCATTTTAGGACGATAGTTGCAGCTTATTTGCAATTTTACCGCATTTCTTAATAAATGCAGGAAAAACATGTATACAAATACCATATTTTAGGATAAATGTGGTACCTACTTTGCAACTTTACCACATTTCCTAATAAATGCATGAAAAACAATAAAACACCTCCATTTTAAGAAAAATGTTGCACCTTCTTTTAATTTTACCGCATTCCTTAATACATGCGGGTAAAACATATATACAAATGCCATATTTTAGGATAAATGTGGTACCTACATTACAACTTTACCATATTTCATAATAAATGCATGAAAAACAATTATAACACATCCATTTTAAGACAAATGTTGCACTTTCTTTGTAATTTTACCGCATTTCTTTATAAATGCGGGTAAAACAGGTATACAAATACCATATTTTAGGATAAATGTGGTACCTACTTTACAACCTTACCACATTTCGTAATAAATGCATGAAAAACAATTATAACACATCCATTTTAAAACAAATGGTGAATTTTCATTGTAATTTTACCGCATTTCCTAATAAATGCGGGTAAAACATGTATACAAATACCATGCTTTAGGATAAATGTGGTACCTACTTTACAATTTACCACATTTCATAATAAATGCATGAAAAACAATTATAACACATCCATTTTAAGACGATAGTTGCACCTTATTTTTAATTTTACCGCATTTTTAATAAATGCAAGAAAAACATGTATACAAATACCATATTTTAGGATAAATGTGGCACCTAATTTACAACCTTACCACATTTCGTAATAAATGCATGAAAAACAATTATAACACATCCATTTTAAGACAAATGGTGAATTTTCATTGTAATTTTACCGCATTTCTTAATAAATGCGGGTAAAACATGTATACAAATACCATACTTTAGGATAAATGTGGTACCTACTTTACAATTTTACCACATTTCATAATAAATGCATGAAAAACAATTATAACACATCCATTTTAAGACGATAGTTGCACCTTATTTTAATTTTACCGCATTTTTAATAAATGCAAGAAAAACATGTATACAAATACCATATTTTAGGATAAATGTGGCACCTAATTTACAACCTTACCACATTTCGTAATAAATGCATGAAAAACAACTATAACACATCCATTTTAAGACAAATGGTGAATTTTCATTGTAATTTTACCGCATTTCTTAATAAATGCGGGTAAAACATGTATACAAATACCATACTTTAGGATAAATGTGGTACCTACTTTACAATTTTACCACATTTCATAATAAATGCATGAAAAACAATTATAACACATCCATTTTAGACGATAGTTGCACTTATTTTTAATTTTACCGCATTTTTAATAAATGCAAGAAAAACATGTATACAAATACCATATTTTAGGATAAATGTGGCACCTAATTTACAACCTTACCACATTTCGTAATAAATGCATGAAAAAAATTATAACACATCCATTTTAAGACAAATGGTGAATTTTCATTGTAATTTTACCGCATTTCTTAATAAATGCGGGTAAAACATGTATACAAATACCATACTTTTGGATAAATGTGGTACCTACTTTACAATTTTACCACATTTCATAATAAATGCATGAAAAACAATTATAACACATCCATTTTAGGACGATAGTTGCAGCTTATTTGCAATTTTACCGCATTTCTAATAAATGCAGGAAAAACATGTATACAAATACCATATTTAGGATAAATGTGGTACCTACTTGCAACTTTACCACATTTCCTAATAAATGCATGAAAAACAATTAAAACACCTCCATTTTAAGAAAAATGTTGCACCTTCTTTTTAATTTTACCGCATTCCTTATAAATGCGGGTAAAACATGTATACAAATGCCATATTTAGGATAAATGTGGTACCTACATTACAACTTTACCATATTCATAATAAATGCATGAAAAACAATTATAACACTTCCATTTTAAGACAAATGCTGCACTTCTTTGTAATTTTACCGCATTTCTTTATAAATGCGGGTAAAAACAGGTATACAAATACCATATTTAGGATAAATGTGGTACCTACTTTACAACCTTACCACATTTCGTAATAAATGCATGAAAAACAAATAACACATCCATTTTAAACAAATGGTGAATTTTCATTGTAATTTTACCGCATTTCCTAATAAATGCGGGTAAAACATGTATACAAATACCATGCTTTAGGATAAATGTGGTACCTACTTTACAATTTTACCACATTTCATAATAAATGCATGAAAAACAATTATAACACATCCATTTTAAGACGATAGTTGCACCTTATTTTTAATTTTACCGCATTTTTAATAAATGCAAGAAAAACATGTATACAAATACCATATTTAGGATAAATGTGGCACCTAATTTACAACCTTACCACATTTCGTAATAAATGCATGAAAAACAATTATAACACATCCATTTTAAGACAAATGGTGAATTTTCATTGTAATTTTACCGCATTTCTTAATAAATGCGGGTAAAACATGTATACAAATACCATACTTTAGGATAAATGTGGTACCTACTTTACAATTTTACCACATTTCATAATAAATGCATGAAAAACAATTATAACACATCCATTTTAAGACGATAGTTGCACGTTATTTTAATTTTACCGCATTTTTAATAAATGCAAGAAAAACATGTATACAAATACCATATTTAGGATAAATGTGGCACCTAATTTACAACCTTACCACATTTCGTAATAAATGCATGAAAAACAACTATAACACATCCATTTTAAGACAAATGGTGAATTTTCATTGTAATTTTACCGCATTTCTAATAAATGCGGGTAAAACATGTATACAAATACCATACTTTAGGATAAATGTGGTACCTACTTTACAATTTTACCACATTTCATAATAAATGCATGAAAAACAATTATAACACATCCATTTTAAGACGATAGTTGCACCTTATTTTAATTTTACCGCATTTTTTAATAAATGCAAGAAAAACATGTATACAAATACCATATTTTAGGATAAATGTGGCACCTAATTTACAACCTTACCACATTTCGTAATAAATGCATGAAAAACAATTATAACACATCCATTTTAAGACAAATGGTGAATTTTCATTGTAATTTTACCGCATTTCTAATAAATGCGGGTAAAACATGTATACAAATACCATACTTTTGGATAAATGTGGTACCTACTTTACAATTTTACCACATTTCATAATAAATGCATGAAAAACAATTATAACACATCCATTTTAGGACGATAGTTGCAGCTTATTTGCAATTTTACCGCATTTCTTAATAAATGCAGGAAAAAACATGTATACAAATACCATATTTTAGGATAAATGTGGTACCTACTTTGCAACTTTACCACATTTCCTAATAAAATGCATGAAAAACAATTAAAACACCTCCATTTTAAGAAAAATGTTGCACCTTCTTTTTAATTTTACCGCATTCCTTAATACATGCGGGTAAAACATATATACAAATGCCATATTTAGGATAAATGTGGTACCTACATTACAACTTTACCATATTTCATAATAAATGCATGAAAAAACAATTATAACACTTCCATTTTAAGACAAATGCTGCACTTTCTTTGTAATTTTACCGCATTTCTTTATAAATGCGGGTAAAACAGGTATACAAATACCATATTTAGGATAAATGTGGTACCTACTTTACAACCTTACCACATTTCGTAATAAATGCATGAAAAACAATTAAACACATCCATTTTAAAACAAATGGTGAATTTTCATTGTAATTTTACCGCATTTCCTAATAAATGCGGGTAAAACATGTATACAAATACCATGCTTTAGGATAAATGTGGTACCTACTTTACAATTTACCACATTTCATAATAAATGCATGAAAAACAATTAAACACATCCATTTTAAGACGATAGTTGCACCTTATTTTTAATTTTACTGCATTTTTAATAAATGCAAGAAAAACATGTATACAAATACCATATTTTAGGATAAATGTGGCACCTAATTTACAACCTTACCACATTTCGTAATAAATGCATGAAAAACAATTATAACACATCCATTTTAAGACAAATGGTGAATTTTCATTGTAATTTTACTGCATTTCTTAATAAATGCGGGTAAAACATGTATACAAATACCATACTTTAGGATAAATGTGGTATCTACTTTACAATTTTACCACATTTCATAATAAATGCATGAAAAACAATTATAACACATCTATTTTAAGACGATAGTTGCACGTTATTTTTAATTTTACCGCATTTTTTAATAAATGCAAGAAAAACATGTATACAAATACCATATTTTAGGATAAATGTGGCATCTAATTTACAACCTTACCACATTTCGTAATAAATGCATGAAAAACAACTATAACACATCCATTTTAAGACAAATGGTGAATTTTCATTGTAATTTTACCGCATTTCTTAATAAATGCGGGTAAAAACATGTATACAAATACCTTACTTTGGATAAATGTGGTACCTACTTTACAATTTTACCACATTTCATAATAAATGCATGAAAAAACAATTATAACACATCCATTTTAGGACGATAGTTGCAGCTTATTTGCAATTTTACCGCATTTCTTAATAAATGCAGGAAAAACATGTATACAAATACCATATTTTAGGATAAATGTGGTACCTACTTGCAACTTAC
The DNA here is from genome assembly GCF_024323335.1 of Lathyrus oleraceus. Lineage (NCBI taxonomy): Eukaryota > Viridiplantae > Streptophyta > Magnoliopsida > Fabales > Fabaceae > Lathyrus > Lathyrus oleraceus. Next base: position 80,263 of record NW_026112442.1, read on the forward strand.
CACATTCCTAATAAAATGCATGAAAAACAATTAAAACACCTCCATTTTAAGAAAAATGTTGCACCTTCTTTTAATTTTACCGCATTCCTTAATACATGCGGGTAAAACATATATACAAATGCCATATTTTAGGATAAATGTGGTACCTACATTACAACTTTACCATATTTCATAATAAATGCATGAAAAACAATTATAACACTTCCATTTAAGACAATGCTGCACTTCTTTGTAATTTTACCGCATTTCTTTATAAATGCGGGTAAAACAGGTATACAAATACCATATTTTAGGATAAATGTGGTACCTACTTTACAACCTTACCACATTTCGTAATAATGCATGAAAAAACAATTATAACACATCCATTTTAAAACAAATGGTGAATTTTCATTGTAATTTTACCGCATTTCCTAATAAATGCGGGTAAAACATGTATACAAATACCATGCTTTAGGATAAATGTGGTACCTACTTTACAATTTTACCACATTTCATAATAAATGCATGAAAAACAATTATAACACATCCATTTTAAGACGATAGTTGCACCTTATTTTTAATTTTACTGCATTTTTAATAAATGCAAGAAAAACATGTATACAAATACCATATTTTAGGATAAATGTGGCACCTAATTTACAACCTTACCACATTTCGTAATAAATGCATGAAAAACAATTATAACACATCCATTTTAAGACAAATGGTGAATTTTCATTGTAATTTTACTGCATTTCTTAATAAATGCGGGTAAAACATGTATACAAATACCATACTTTAGGATAAATGTGGTATCTACTTTACAATTTTACCACATTTCATAATAAATGCATGAAAAAAAGTTATAACACATCTATTTTAAGACGATAGTTGCACGTTATTTTTAATTTTACCGCATTTTTAATAAATGCAAGAAAAACATGTATACAAATACCATATTTTAGGATAAATGTGGCATCTATTTACAACTTACCACATTTCGTAATAAATGCATGAAAAACAATATAACACATCCATTTTAAGACAAATGGTGAATTTCATTGTAATTTTACCGCATTTCTTAATAAATGCGGGTAAAACATGTATACAAATACCATACTTTAGGATAAATGTGGTACCTACTTTACAATTTTACCACATTTCATAATAAATGCATGAAAAACAATTATAACACATCCATTTAAGACGATAGTTGCACCTTTTGTAATTTTACCGCATTTCTTAATAAATGCAGGAAAAACATGTATACAAATACCATATTTTAGGATAAATGTGGTACCTACTTTACAATTTTACCACATTTCTAATAAATGCATGAAAAACAATTATAACACATCCATTTTAGACGATAGTTGCAGCTTATTTGCAATTTTACCGCATTTCTTAATAAATGCAGGAAAAACATGTATACAAATACCATATTTAGGATAAATGTGGTACCTACTTTGCAACTTACCACATTTCTAATAAATGCATGAAAAACAATTAAAACACCTCCATTTTAAGAAAAATGTTGCACCTTCTTTTTAATTTTACCGCATTCTTAATAAATGCGGGTAAAACATTATACAAATGCCATATTTTAGGATAAATGTGGTACCTACATTACAACTTTACCATATTTCATAATAAATGCATGAAAAACAATTATAACACATCCATTTTAAGACAAATGCTGCACTTTCTTTGTAATTTTACCGCATTTCTTTATAAATGCGGGTAAAACAGGTATACAAATACCATATTTTAGGATAAATGTGGTACCTACTTTACAACCTTACCACATTTCGTAATAAATGCATGAAAAACAATTATAACACATCCATTTTAAAACAAATGGTGAATTTTCATTGTAATTTTACCGCATTTCCTAATAAATGCGGGTAAAACATGTATACAAATACCATGCTTTAGGATAAATGTGGTACCTACTTTACAATTTTACCACATTTCATAATAAATGCATGAAAAACAATTATAACACATCCATTTTAAGACGATAGTTGCACCTTATTTTTAATTTTACTGCATTTTTAATAAATGCAGAAAAACATGTATACAAATACCATATTTTAGGATAAATGTGGCACCTAATTTACAACCTTACCACATTTCGTAATAAATGCATGAAAAACAATTATAACACATCCATTTTAAGACAAATGGTGAATTTCATTGTAATTTTACTGCATTTCTTAATAAATGCGGGTAAAACATGTATACAAATACCATACTTTAGGATAAATGTGGTATCTACTTTACAATTTTACCACATTTCATAATAAATGCATGAAAAACAATTATAACACATCTTTTTAAGACGATAGTTGCACGTTATTTTTAATTTTACCGCATTTTTTAATAAATGCAAGAAAAACATGTATACAAATACCATCTTTTAGGATAAATGTGGCATCTAATTTACAACCTTACCACATTTCGTAATAAATGCATGAAAAACAACTATAACACATCCATTTTAAGACAAATGGTGAATTTTCATTGTAATTTTACCGCATTTCTTAATAAATGCGGGTAAAACATGTATACAAATACCTTACTTTTGGATAAATGTGGTACCTACTTTACAATTTTACCACATTTCATAATAAATGCATGAAAAACAATTATAACACATCCATTTTAGGACGATAGTTGCAGCTTATTTGCAATTTTACCGCATTTCTTAATAAATGCAGGAAAAACATGTATACAAATACCATATTTAGGATAAATGTGGTACCTACTTTGCAACTTTACCACATTTCTAATAAATGCATGAAAAACAATAAAACACCTATTTTAAGAAAATGTTGCACCTTTTTTTAATTTTACCGCATTCCTTAATACATGCGGGTAAAACATATATACAAATGCCATATTTTAGGATAAATGTGGTACCTACATTACAACTTTACCATATTTCATAATAAATGCATGAAAAAACAATTATAACACTTCCATTTAAGACAAATGCTGCACTTTCTTTGTAATTTTACCGCATTTCTTATAAATGCGGGTAAAACAGGTATACAAATACCATATTTTAGGATAAATGTGGTACCTACTTTACAACCTTACCACATTTCGTAATAAATGCATGAAAAACATTATAACACATCCATTTTAAAACAAAGGTGAATTTTCATTGTAATTTTACCGCATTTCCTAATAAATGCGGGTAAAACATGTATACAAATACCATGCTTTAGGATAAATGTGGTACCTACTTTACAATTTTACCACATTTCATAATAAATGCATGAAAAACAATTATAACACATCCATTTTAAGACGATAGTTGCACCTTATTTTAATTTTACTGCATTTTTTAATAAATGCAAGAAAAACATGTATACAAATACCATATTTTAGGATAAATGTGGCACCTAATTTACAACCTTACCACATTTCGTAATAAATGCATGAAAAACAATTATAACACATCCATTTTAAGACAAATGGTGAATTTCATTGTAATTTTACTGCATTTCTTAATAAATGCGGGTAAAACATGTATACAAATACCATACTTTAGGATAAATGTGGTATCTACTTTACAATTTTACCACATTTCATAATAAATGCATGAAAAACAATTATAACACATCTATTTTAAGACGATAGTTGCACGTTATTTTTAATTTTACCGCATTTTTTAATAAATGCAAGAAAAACATGTATACAAATACCATCTTTTAGGATAAATGTGGCACCTAATTTACAACTTACCACATTTCGTAATAAATGCATGAAAAACAACTATAACACCTCCATTTTAAGACAAATGGTGAATTTCATTGTAATTTTACCGCATTCCTTAATAAATGCGGGTAAAACATGTATACAAATACCTTACTTTGGATAAATGTGGTACCTACTTTACAATTTTACCACATTTCATAATAAATGCATGAAAAACAATTATAACACATCCATTTTAGGACGATAGTTGCAGCTTATTTGCAATTTTACCGCATTTCTTTATAAATGCAGGAAAAAACAGTATACAAATACCATATTTTAGGATAAATGTGGTACCTACTTTACAACCTTACCACATTTCGTAATAAAATGCATGAAAAACAATTAAAACACATCCATTTAAGAAAAATGTTGCATTTTCATTGTAATTTTACCGCATTTCCTAATAAATGCGGGTAAAACATGTATACAAATACCATGCTTTAGGATAAATGTGGTACCTACTTTACAATTTTACCACATTTCATAATAAATGCATGAAAAACAATTATAACACATCCATTTTAAGACAATGTTGCACTTATTTTTAATTTTACCGCATTTTTTAATAAATGCAAGAAAAACATGTATACAAATACCATATTTTAGGATAAATGTGGCACCTAATTTACAACCTTACCACATTTCGTAATAAATGCATGAAAAACATTATAACACATCCATTTTAAGACAAATGGTGAATTTTCATTGTAATTTTACTGCATTTCTTAATAAATGCGGGTAAAACATGTATACAAATACCATACTTTAGGATAAATGTGGTATCTACTTTACAATTTTACCACATTTCATAATAAATGCATGAAAAACAATTATAACACATCCATTTTAAGACGATAGTTGCACCTTATTTTTAATTTTACCGCATTTTTAATAAATGCAAGAAAAACATGTATACAAATACCATCTTTTAGGATAAATGTGGCATCTAATTTACAACCTTACCACATTTCGTAATAAATGCATGAAAAACAACTATTAACACACATCCATTTTAAGACAATGGTGAATTTCATTGTAATTTTACCCGCATTTCTTAATAAATGCGGGTAAAACATGTATACAAATACCTTACTTTTGGATAAATGTGGTACCTACTTTACAATTTTACCACATTTCATAATAAATGCATGAAAAACAATTATAACACATCCATTTTAGGACGATAGTTGCAGCTTATTTGCAATTTTAACCGCATTTCTTAATAAATGCAGGAAAACACATGTATACAAATACCATATTTTAGGATAAATGTGGTACCTACTTTGCAACTTTACCACATTTCCTAATAAAATGCATGAAAAACAATTAAAACACCTCCATTTTAAGAAAATGTTGCACCTTCTTTTTAATTTTACCGCATTCCTTATACATGCGGGTAAAACATATATACAAATGCCATATTTTAGGATAAATGTGGTACCTACATTACAACTTTACCATATTTCATAATAAATGCATGAAAAACAATTATAACACTTCCATTTTAAGACAAATGCTGCACTTTCTTTGTAATTTTACCGCATTTCTTTATAAATGCGGGTAAAACAGGTATACAAATACCATATTTTAGGATAAATGTGGTACCTACTTTACAACCTTACCACATTTCGTAATAAATGCATGAAAAACATTATAACACATCCATTTTAAAACAAATGGTGAATTTTCATTGTAATTTTACCGCATTTCCTAATAAATGCGGGTAAAACATGTATACAAATACCATGCTTTAGGATAAATGTGGTACCTACTTTACAATTTTACCACATTTCATAATAAATGCATGAAAAACAATTATACACATCCATTTTAAGACGATAGTTGCACCTTATTTTTAATTTTACTGCATTTTTTAATAAATGCAAGAAAAACATGTATACAAATACCATATTTTAGGATAAATGTGGCACCTAATTTACAACCTTACCACATTTCGTAATAAATGCATGAAAAACATTATAACACATCCATTTTAAGACAAATGGTGAATTTTCATTGTAATTTTACTGCATTTCTTAATAAATGCGGGTAAAACATGTATACAAATACCATACTTTAGGATAAATGTGGTATCTACTTTACAATTTTACCACATTTCATAATAAATGCATGAAAAACAATTATAACACATCTATTTTAAGACGATAGTTGCACGTTATTTTTATTTTAACCGCATTTTTTAATAAATGCAAGAAAAACATGTATACAAATACCATCTTTTAGGATAAATGTGGCATCTAATTTACAACCTTACCACATTTCGTAATAAATGCATGAAAAACACTATAACACATCCATTTTAAGACAAATGGTGAATTTTCATTGTAATTTTACCGCATTTCTTAATAAATGCGGGTAAAACATGTATACAAATACCTTACTTTTGGATAAATGTGGTACCTACTTTACAATTTTACCACATTTCATAATAAATGCATGAAAAACAATTATAACACATCCATTTTAGGACGATAGTTGCAGCTTATTTGCAATTTTACCGCATTTCTTAATAAATGCAGGAAAAACATGTATACAAATACCATATTTTAGGATAAATGTGGTACCTACTTTGCAACTTTACCACATTTCCTAATAAAATGCATGAAAAACAATTAAAACACCTCCATTTTAAGAAAAATGTTGCACCTTCTTTTTAATTTTACCGCATTCCTTAATACATGCGGGTAAAACATATATACAAATGCCATATTTTAGGATAAATGTGGTACCTACATTACAACTTTACCATATTTCATAATAAATGCATGAAAAACAATTATAACACTTCCATTTTAAGACAAATGCTGCACTTTCTTTGTAATTTTAACCGCATTTCTTTATAAATGCGGGTAAAACAGGTATACAAATACCATATTTTAGGATAAATGTGGTACCTACTTTACAACCTTACCACATTTCGTAATAAATGCATGAAAAACATTATAACACATCCATTTTAAAACAAATGGTGAATTTTCATTGTAATTTTACCGCATTTCCTAATAAATGCGGGTAAAACATGTATACAAATACCATGCTTTAGGATAAATGTGGTACCTACTTTACAATTTTACCACATTTCATAATAAATGCATGAAAAACAATTATAACACATCCATTTTAAGACGATAGTTGCACCTTATTTTTAATTTTACTGCATTTTTTAATAAATGCAAGAAAAACATGTATACAAATACCATATTTTAGGATAAATGTGGCACCTAATTTACAACCTTACCACATTTCGTAATAAATGCATGAAAAACAATTATAACACATCCATTTTAAGACAAATGGTGAATTTTCATTGTAATTTTAACCGCATTTCTTAATAAATGCGGGTAAAACATGTATACAAATACCATACTTTAGGATAAATGTGGTATCTACTTTACAATTTTACCACATTTCATAATAAATGCATGAAAAACAATTATAACACATCTATTTTAAGACGATAGTTGCACTTATTTTTAATTTTACTGCATTTTTTAATAAATGCAAGAAAAACATGTATACAAATACCATATTTTAGGATAAATGTGGCACCTAATTTACAACCTTACCACATTTCGTAATAAATGCATGAAAAACAATTATAACACATCCATTTTAAGACAAATGGTGAATTTTCATTGTAATTTTACCGCATTTCTTAATAAATGCGGGTAAAACATGTATACAAATACCTTACTTTTGGATAAATGTGGTACCTACTTTACAATTTTACCACATTTCATAATAAATGCATGAAAAACAATTATAACACATCCATTTTAGGACGATAGTTGCAGCTTATTTGCAATTTTACCGCATTTCTTAATAAATGCAGGAAAAACATGTATACAAATACCATATTTTAGGATAAATGTGGTACCTACTTTGCAACTTTACCACATTTCCTAATAAATGCATGAAAAACAATTAAACACCTCCATTTTAAGAAAATGTTGCACCTTCTTTTTAATTTTACCGCATTCCTTAATACATGCGGGTAAAACATATATACAAATGCCATATTTTAGGATAAATGTGGTACCTACATTACAACTTTACCATATTTCATAATAAATGCATGAAAAACAATTATAACACTTCCATTTTAAGACAAATGTTGCACTTTCTTTGTAATTTTACCGCATTTCTTTATAATGCGGGTAAAACAGTATACAAATACCATATTTTAGGATAAATGTGGTACCTACTTTACAACCTTACCACATTTCGTAATAAATGCATGAAAAACATTATAACACATCCATTTTAAAACAAATGGTGAATTTTCATTGTAATTTTACCGCATTTCCTAATAAATGCGGGTAAAACATGTATACAAATACCATGCTTTAGGATAAATGTGGTACCTACTTTACAATTTTACCACATTTCATAATAAATGCATGAAAAACAATTATAACACATCCATTTTAAGACGATAGTTGCACCTTATTTTTAATTTTACCGCATTTTTTAATAAATGCAAGAAAACATGTATACAAATACCATATTTTAGGATAAATGTGGCACCTACTTTACAACCTTACCACATTTCGTAATAAATGCATGAAAACAATTATAACACATCCATTTTAAGACAAATGGTGAATTTTCATTGTAATTTTACTGCATTTCTTAATAAATGCGGGTAAAACATGTATACAAATACCATACTTTAGGATAAATGTGGTACCTACTTTACAATTTTACCACATTTCATAATAAATGCATGAAAAACAATTATAACACATCCATTTTAAGACGATAGTTGCACGTTATTTTTAATTTTACCGCATTTTTTAATAATGCAAGAAAAACATGTATACAAATACCATATTTTAGGATAAATGTGGCACCTAATTTACAACCTTACCACATTTCGTAATAAATGCATGAAAAACAATATAACACATCCATTTTAAGACAAATGGTGAATTTTCATTGTAATTTTACCGCATTTCTTAATAAATGCGGGTAAAACATGTATACAAATACCATACTTTAGGATAAATGTGGTACCTACTTTACAATTTTACCACATTTCATAATAAATGCATGAAAAACAATTATAACACATCTATTTTAAGACGATAGTTGCACCTTATTTTTAATTTTACCGCATTTTTTAATAAATGCAGAAAAACATGTATACAAATACCATATTTTAGGATAAATGTGGCACCTAATTTACAACCTTACCACATTTCGTAATAAATGCATGAAAAACAATTATAACACATCCATTTTAAGACAAATGGTGAATTTTCATTGTAATTTTACCGCATTTCTTAATAAATGCGGGTAAAACATGTATACAAATACCTTACTTTTGGATAAATGTGGTACCTACTTTACAATTTTACCACATTTCATAATAAATGCATGAAAAACAATTATAACACATCCATTTTAGGACGATAGTTGCAGCTTATTTGCAATTTTACCGCATTTCTTAATAAATGCAGGAAAACATGTATACAAATACCATATTTTAGGATAAATGTGGTACCTACTTTGCAACTTTACCACATTTCCTAATAAATGCATGAAAAACAATTAAAACACCTCCATTTTAAGAAAAATGTTGCACCTTCTTTTTAATTTTACCGCATTCCTTAATACATGCGGGTAAAACATATATACAAATGCCATATTTTAGGATAAATGTGGTACCTACATTACAACTTTACCATATTTCATAATAAATGCATGAAAAACAATTATAACACTTCCATTTTAAGACAAATGCTGCACTTTCTTTGTAATTTTACCGCATTTCTTTATAAATGCGGGTAAAACAGGTATACAAATACCATATTTTAGGATAAATGTGGTACCTACTTTACAACCTTACCACATTTCGTAATAAATGCATGAAAAACAATTATAACACATCCATTTTAAAACAAATGGTGAATTTTCATTGTAATTTTACCGCATTTCCTAATAAATGCGGGTAAAACATGTATACAAATACCATGCTTTAGGATAAATGTGGTACCTACTTTACAATTTTACCACATTTCATAATAAATGCATGAAAAACAATTATAACACATCCATTTTAAGACGATAGTTGCACCTTATTTTAATTTTACTGCATTTTTTAATAAATGCAAGAAAAACATGTATACAAATACCATATTTTAGGATAAATGTGGCACCTAATTTACAACCTTACCACATTTCGTAATAAATGCATGAAAAACAATTATAACACATCCATTTTAAGACAAATGGTGAATTTTCATTGTAATTTTACTGCATTTCTTAATAAATGCGGGTAAAACATGTATACAAATACCATACTTTAGGATAAATGTGGTATCTACTTTACAATTTTACCACATTTCATAATAAATGCATGAAAAACAATTATAACACATCTATTTTAAGACGATAGTTGCACGTTATTTTTAATTTTACCGCATTTTTTAATAAATGCAAGAAAAACATGTATACAAATACCATCTTTTAGGATAAATGTGGCATCTAATTTACAACCTTACCACATTTCGTAATAAATGCATGAAAAACACTATAACACATCCATTTTAAGACAAATGGTGAATTTTCATTGTAATTTTACCGCATTTCTTAATAAATGCGGGTAAAACATGTATACAAATACCTTACTTTTGGATAAATGTGGTACCTACTTTACAATTTTACCACATTTCATAATAAATGCATGAAAAACAATTATAACACATCCATTTTAGGACGATAGTTGCAGCTTATTTGCAATTTTACCGCATTTCTTAATAAATGCAGGAAAAACATGTATACAAATACCATATTTTAGGATAAATGTGGTACCTACTTTGCAACTTTACCACATTTCCTAATAAAATGCATGAAAAACAATTAAACACCTCCATTTTAAGAAAAATGTTGCACCTTCTTTTAATTTTACCGCATTCCTTAATACATGCGGGTAAAACATATATACAAATGCCATATTTTAGGATAAATGTGGTACCTACATTACAACTTTACCATATTTCATAATAAATGCATGAAAAACAATTATAACACTTCCATTTTAAGACAAATGCTGCACTTTCTTTGTAATTTTAACCGCATTTCTTTATAAATGCGGGTAAAACAGGTATACAAATACCATATTTTAGGATAAATGTGGTACCTACTTTACAACCTTACCACATTTCGTAATAAATGCATGAAAAACAATTATAACACATCCATTTTAAAACAAATGGTGAATTTTCATTGTAATTTTACCGCATTTCCTAATAAATGCGGGTAAAACATGTATACAAATACCATGCTTTAGGATAAATGTGGTACCTACTTTACAATTTTACCACATTTCATAATAAATGCATGAAAAACAATTATAACACATCCATTTTAAGACGATAGTTGCACCTTATTTTTAATTTTACTGCATTTTTTAATAAATGCAAGAAAAACATGTATACAAATACCATATTTTAGGATAAATGTGGCACCTAATTTACAACCTTACCACATTTCGTAATAAATGCATGAAAAACAATTATAACACATCCATTTTAAGACAAATGGTGAATTTTCATTGTAATTTTACTGCATTTCTTAATAAATGCGGGTAAAACATGTATACAAATACCATACTTTAGGATAAATGTGGTACCTACTTTACAATTTTACCACATTTCATAATAAATGCATGAAAAAAATTATAACACATCTATTTTAAGACGATAGTTGCACGTTATTTTTAATTTTAACCGCATTTTTTAATAAATGCAAGAAAACATGTATACAAATACCATCTTTTAGGATAAATGTGGCATCTAATTTACAACCTTACCACATTTCGTAATAAATGCATGAAAAACAACTATAACACATCCATTTTAAGACAAATGGTGAATTTTCATTGTAATTTTACCGCATTTCTTAATAAATGCGGGTAAAACATGTATACAAATACCATACTTTAGGATAAATGTGGTACCTACTTTACAATTTTACCACATTTCATAATAAATGCATGAAAAACAATTATAACACATCCATTTTAAGACGATAGTTGCACCTTATTTTTAATTTTACTGCATTTTTTTAATAAATGCAAGAAAAACATGTATACAAATACCTTACTTTTGGATAAATGTGGTACCTACTTTACAATTTTACCACATTTCATAATAAATGCATGAAAAAAAATTATAACACATCCATTTTAGGACGATAGTTGCAGCTTATTTGCAATTTTACCCGCATTTCTTAATAAATGCGGAAAAACATGTATACAAATACCATATTTGGATAAATGTGGTACCTACTTTGCAACTTTACCACATTTCCTAATAAATGCATGAAAACAATTAAAACACCTCCATTTTAAGAAAAATGTTGCACCTTCTTTTTAATTTTACCGCATTCCTTAATACATGCGGGTAAAACATATATACAAATGCCATATTTTAGGATAAATGTGGTACCTACATTACAACTTTACCATATTTCATAATAAATGCATGAAAAACAATTATAACACACTCCATTTTAAGACAAATGCTGCACTTTCTTTGTAATTTTACCGCATTTCTTTATAAATGCGGGTAAAACAGGTATACAAATACCATATTTTAGGATAAATGTGGTACCTACTTTACAACCTTACCACATTTCGTAATAAATGCATGAAAAAACATTATAACACATCCATTTTAAAACAATGGTGAATTTTCATTGTAATTTTACCGCATTTCCTAATAAATGCGGGTAAAACATGTATACAAATACCATGCTTTAGGATAAATGTGGTACCTACTTTACAATTTTACCACATTTCATAATAAATGCATGAAAAACAATTATAACACATCCATTTTAAGACGATAGTTGCACTTATTTTTAATTTAACTGCATTTTTTAATAAATGCAAGAAAAACATGTATACAAATACCATATTTTAGGATAAATGTGGCACCTAATTTACAACCTTACCACATTTCGTAATAAATGCATGAAAAACAATTATAACACATCCATTTTAAGACAAATGGTGAATTTTCATTGTAATTTTACTGCATTTCTTAATAAATGCGGGTAAAACATGTATACAAATACCATACTTTAGGATAAATGTGGTATCTACTTTACAATTTTACCACATTTCATAATAAATGCATGAAAAACAATTATAACACATCTATTTTAAGACGATAGTTGCACGTTATTTTAATTTTACCGCATTTTTTAATAAATGCAAGAAAAACATGTATACAAATACCATCTTTTAGGATAAATGTGGCATCTAATTTACAACCTTACCACATTTCGTAATAAATGCATGAAAAACAATTATAACACATCCATTTTAAGACAAATGGTGAATTTTCATTGTAATTTTACCGCATTTCTTAATAAATGCGGGTAAAACATGTATACAAATACCTTACTTTTGGATAAATGTGGTACCTACTTTACAATTTTACCACATTTCATAATAAATGCATGAAAAAAAAATTATAACACATCCATTTTAGGACGATAGTTGCAGCTTATTTGCAATTTTACCGCATTTCTTAATAAATGCAGGAAAAACATGTATACAAATACCATATTTTGGGATAAATGTGGTACCTACTTTGCAACTTTACCACATTTCCTAATAAAATGCATGAAAAACATTAAACACCTCCATTTTAAGAAAAATGTTGCACCTTCTTTTTAATTTTACCGCATTCCTTAATACATGCGGGTAAAACATATATACAAATGCCATATTTTAGGATAAATGTGGTACCTACATTACAACTTTACCATATATCATAATAAATGCATGAAAAACAATTATAACACTCCATTTTAAGACAAATGCTGCACTTTCTTTGTAATTTTACCGCATTTCTTTATAAATGCGGGTAAAACAGGTATACAAATACCATATTTTAGGATAAATGTGGTACCTACTTTACAACCTTACCACATTTCGTAATAAATGCATGAAAAACATTATAACACATCCATTTTAAAACAAATGGTGAATTTTCATTGTAATTTTACCGCATTTCCTAATAAATGCGGGTAAAACATGTATACAAATACCATGCTTTAGGATAAATGTGGTACCTACTTTACAATTTTACCACATTTCATAATAAATGCATGAAAAACAATTATAACACATCCATTTTAAGACGATAGCTGCACCTTATTTTTAATTTTACTGCATTTTTTATAAATGCAAGAAAAACATGTATACAAATACCATATTTTAGGATAAATGTGGCACCTAATTTACAACCTTACCACATTTCGTAATAAATGCATGAAAAACATTATAACACATCCATTTTAAGACAAATGGTGAATTTTCATTGTAATTTTACTGCATTTCTTAATAAATGCGGGTAAAACATGTATACAAATACCATACTTTAGGATAAATGTGGTATCTACTTTACAATTTTACCACATTTCATAATAAATGCATGAAAAACAATTATAACACATCTATTTTAAGACGATAGTTGCACGTTATTTTTAATTTTACCGCATTTTTTAATAAATGCAAGAAAACATGTATACAAATACCATCTTTTAGGATAAATGTGGCATCTAATTTACAACCTTACCACATTTCGTAATAAATGCATGAAAACAACTATAACACATCCATTTTAAGACAAATGGTGAATTTTCATTGTAATTTTACCGCATTTCTTAATAAATGCGGGTAAAACATGTATACAAATACCTTACTTTTGGATAAATGTGGTACCTACTTTACAATTTTACCACATTTCATAATAAATGCATGAAAAAAATTATAACACATCCATTTTAGGACGATAGTTGCAGCTTATTTGCAATTTTAACCGCATTTCTTAATAAATGCAGGAAAAACATGTATACAAATACCATATTTTAGGATAAATGTGGTACCTACTTTGCAACTTTACCACATTTCCTAATAAAATGCATGAAAAACAATTAAACACCTCCATTTTAAGAAAATGTTGCACCTTCTTTTTAATTTTACCGCATTCCTTAATACATGCGGGTAAAACATATACAAATGCCATATTTTAGGATAAATGTGGTACCTACATTACAACTTTACCATATTTCATAATAAATGCATGAAAAACAATTATAACACTTCCATTTTAAGACAAATGCTGCACTTTCTTTGTAATTTTACCGCATTTCTTTATAAATGCGGGTAAAACAGGTATACAAATACCATATTTTAGGATAAATGTGGTACCTACTTTACAACCTTACCACATTTCGTAATAAATGCATGAAAAACATTATAACACATCCATTTTAAAACAAATGGTGAATTTTCATTGTAATTTTACCGCATTTCCTAATAAATGCGGGTAAAACATGTATACAAATACCATGCTTTAGGATAAATGTGGTACCTACTTTACAATTTTACCACATTTCATAATAAATGCATGAAAAACAATTATAACACATCCATTTTAAGACGATAGTTGCACCTTATTTTTAATTTTACTGCATTTTTTAATAAATGCAAGAAAAACATGTATACAAATACCATATTTTAGGATAAATGTGGCACCTAATTTACAACCTTACCACATTTCGTAATAAATGCATGAAAACAATTATAACACATCCATTTTAAGACAAATGGTGAATTTTCATTGTAATTTTACTGCATTTCTTAATAAATGCGGGTAAAACATGTATACAAATACCATACTTTAGGATAAATGTGGTATCTACTTTACAATTTTACCACATTTCATAATAAATGCATGAAAAACAATTATAACACATCTATTTTAAGACGATAGTTGCACGTTATTTTAATTTTACCGCATTTTTTAATAAATGCAAGAAAAACATGTATACAAATACCATCTTTTAGGATAAATGTGGCATCTAATTTACAACCTTACCACATTTCGTAATAAATGCATGAAAACAACTATAACACATCCATTTTAAGACAAATGGTGAATTTTCATTGTAATTTTACCGCATTTCTTAATAAATGCGGGTAAAACATGTATACAAATACCTTACTTTTGGATAAATGTGGTACCTACTTTACAATTTTACCACATTTCATAATAAATGCATGAAAAACAATTATAACACATCCATTTTAGGACGATAGTTGCAGCTTATTTGCAATTTTACCGCATTTCTTAATAAATGCAGGAAAAACATGTATACAAATACCATATTTTAGGATAAATGTGGTACCTACTTTGCAACTTTACCACATTTCCTAATAAAATGCATGAAAAACAATTAAAACACCTCCATTTTAAGAAAATGTTGCACCTTCTTTTTAATTTTACCGCATTCCTTAATACATGCGGGTAAAACATATATACAAATGCCATATTTTAGGATAAATGTGGTACCTACATTACAACTTTACCATATTTCATAATAAATGCATGAAAAACAATTATAACACTTCCATTTTAAGACAAATGCTGCACTTTCTTTGTAATTTTACCGCATTTCTTTATAAATGCGGGTAAAACAGGTATACAAATACCATATTTTAGGATAAATGTGGTACCTACTTTACAACCTTACCACATTTCGTAATAAATGCATGAAAAACAATTATAACACATCCATTTTAAAACAAATGGTGAATTTTCATTGTAATTTTACCGCATTTCCTAATAAATGCGGGTAAAACATGTATACAAATACCATGCTTTAGGATAAATGTGGTACCTACTTTACAATTTTACCACATTTCATAATAAATGCATGAAAAACAATTATAACACATCCATTTTAAGACGATAGTTGCACCTTATTTTTAATTTTACCGCATTTTTTAATAAATGCAGGAAAACATGTATACAAATACCATATTTTAGGATAAATGTGGCACCTAATTTACAACCTTACCACATTTCGTAATAAATGCATGAAAACAATTATAACACATCCATTTTAAGACAAATGGTGAATTTTCATTGTAATTTTACTGCATTTCTTAATAAATGCGGGTAAAACATGTATACAAATACCATACTTTAGGATAAATGTGGTATCTACTTTACAATTTTACCACATTTCATAATAAATGCATGAAAAACAATTATAACACATCTATTTTAAGACGATAGTTGCACGTTATTTTAATTTTACCGCATTTTTAATAAATGCAAGAAAACATGTATACAAATACCATCTTTTAGGATAAATGTGGCATCTAATTTACAACCTTACCACATTTCGTAATAAATGCATGAAAAACAACTATAACACATCCATTTTAAGACAAATGGTGAATTTTCATTGTAATTTTACCGCATTTCTTTATAAATGCGGGTAAAACAGGTATACAAATACCATATTTTAGGATAAATGTGGTACCTACTTTACAACCTTACCATATTTCGTAATAAATGCATGAAAAACATTATAACACATCCATTTTAAAACAATGGTGATTTTCATTGTAATTTTACCGCATTTCTTAATAAATGCGGGTAAAACATGTATACAAATACCATACTTTAGGATAAATGTGGTACCTACTTTACAATTTTACCACATTTCATAATAAATGCATGAAAAACAATTATAACACATCCATTTTAGGACGATAGTTGCAGCTTATTTGCAATTTTACCGCATTTCTTAATAAATGCAGGAAAAACATGTATACAAATACCATATTTTAGGATAAATGTGGTACCTACTTTGCAACTTTACCACATTTCCTAATAAATGCATGAAAAACAATTAAAACCTCCATTTTAAGAAAAATGTTGCACTTTCTTTTTAATTTTACCGCATTCCTTAATACATGCGGGTAAACATATATACAAATGCCATATTTTAGGATAAATGTGGTACCTACATTACAACTTTACCATATTTCATAATAAATGCATGAAAAACAATTATAACACTTCCATTTTAAGACAAATGCTGCACTTTCTTTGTAATTTTACCGCATTTCTTTATAAATGCGGGTAAAACAGTATACAAATACCATATTTTAGGATAAATGTGGTACCTACTTTACAACCTTACCACATTTCGTAATAAATGCATGAAAAAACATTATAACACATCCATTTTAAAACAAATGGTGAATTTTCATTGTAATTTTACCGCATTTCCTAATAAATGCGGGTAAAACATGTATACAAATACCATGCTTTAGGATAAATGTGGTACCTACTTTACAATTTTACCACATTTCATAATAAATGCATGAAAAACAATTATAACACATCCATTTTAAGACGATAGTTGCACCTTATTTTTAATTTTACTGCATTTTTTAATAAATGCAAGAAAAACATGTATACAAATACCATATTTTAGGATAAATGTGGCACCTAATTTACAACCTTACCACATTTCGTAATAAATGCATGAAAAACAATTATAACACATCCATTTTAAGACAAATGGTGAATTTT
Organism: Lathyrus oleraceus; assembly: GCF_024323335.1. Classification (NCBI taxonomy): domain Eukaryota; kingdom Viridiplantae; phylum Streptophyta; class Magnoliopsida; order Fabales; family Fabaceae; genus Lathyrus; species Lathyrus oleraceus. The sequence continues at coordinate 98,448 of NW_026112442.1, forward strand.
CATTGTAATTTTACTGCATTTCTTAATAAATGCGGGTAAAACATGTATACAAATACCATACTTTAGGATAAATGTGGTATCTACTTTACAATTTTACCACATTTCATAATAAATGCATGAAAAACAATTATAACACATCTATTTTAAGACGATAGTTGCACGTTATTTTTAATTTTACCGCATTTTTTAATAAATGCAAGAAAAACATGTATACAAATACCATCTTTTAGGATAAATGTGGCATCTAATTTACAACCTTACCACATTTCGTAATAAATGCATGAAAAACAACTATAACACATCCATTTTAAGACAAATGGTGAATTTTCATTGTAATTTTACCGCATTTCTTAATAAATGCGGGTAAAACATGTATACAAATACCTTACTTTTGGATAAATGTGGTACCTACTTTACAATTTTACCACATTTCATAATAAATGCATGAAAAAAATTATAACACATCCATTTTAGGACGATAGTTGCAGCTTATTTGCAATTTTACCGCATTTCTTAATAAATGCAGGAAAAACATGTATACAAATACCATATTTTAGGATAAATGTGGTACCTACTTTGCAACTTTACCACATTTCCTAATAAAATGCATGAAAAACAATTAAAACACCTCCATTTTAAGAAAATGTTGCACCTTCTTTTTAATTTTACCGCATTCCTTAATACATGCGGGTAAAACATATATACAAATGCCATATTTTAGGATAAATGTGGTACCTACATTACAACTTTACCATATTTCATAATAAATGCATGAAAAACAATTATAACACTTCCATTTTAAGACAAATGCTGCACTTTCTTTGTAATTTTACCGCATTTCTTTATAAATGCGGGTAAAACAGGTATACAAATACCATATTTTAGGATAAATGTGGTACCTACTTTACAACCTTACCACATTTCGTAATAAATGCATGAAAAACATTATAACACATCCATTTTAAACAAATGGTGAATTTTCATTGTAATTTTACCGCATTTCCTAATAAATGCGGGTAAAACATGTATACAAATACCATGCTTTAGGATAAATGTGGTACCTACTTTACAATTTTACCACATTTCATAATAAATGCATGAAAAACAATTATAACACATCCATTTTAAGACGATAGTTGCACCTTATTTTAATTTTACTGCATTTTTTAATAAATGCAAGAAAAACATGTATACAAATACCATATTTTAGGATAAATGTGGCACCTAATTTACAACCTTACCACATTTCGTAATAAATGCATGAAAAACAATTATAACACATCCATTTTAAGACAAATGGTGAATTTTCATTGTAATTTTACTGCATTTCTTAATAAATGCGGGTAAAACATGTATACAAATACCATACTTTAGGATAAATGTGGTATCTACTTTACAATTTTACCACATTTCATAATAAATGCATGAAAAACAATTATAACACATCTATTTTAAGACGATAGTTGCACGTTATTTTTAATTTTACCGCATTTTTTAATAAATGCAAGAAAAACATGTATACAAATACCATCTTTTAGGATAAATGTGGCATCTAATTTACAACCTTACCACATTTCGTAATAAATGCATGAAAAACAACTATAACACATCCATTTTAAGACAAATGGTGAATTTTCATTGTAATTTTACCGCATTTCTTAATAAATGCGGGTAAAACATGTATACAAATACCTTACTTTTGGATAAATGTGGTACCTACTTTACAATTTTACCACATTTCATAATAAATGCATGAAAAACAATTATAACACATCCATTTTAGGACGATAGTTGCAGCTTATTTGCAATTTTACCGCATTTCTTAATAAATGCAGGAAAAACATGTATACAAATACCATATTTTAGGATAAATGTGGTACCTACTTTGCAACTTTACCACATTTCCTAATAAAATGCATGAAAAACAATTAAAACACCTCCATTTTAAGAAAATGTTGCACCTTCTTTTTAATTTTACCGCATTCCTTAATACATGCGGGTAAAACATATATACAAATGCCATATTTTAGGATAAATGTGGTACCTACATTACAACTTTACCATATTTCATAATAAATGCATGAAAAACAATTATAACACTTCCATTTTAAGACAAATGCTGCACTTTCTTTGTAATTTTACCGCATTTCTTTATAAATGCGGGTAAAACAGGTATACAAATACCATATTTTAGGATAAATGTGGTACCTACTTTACAACCTTACCACATTTCGTAATAAATGCATGAAAAAACATTATAACACATCCATTTTAAAACAAATGGTGAATTTTCATTGTAATTTTACCGCATTTCCTAATAAATGCGGGTAAAACATGTATACAAATACCATGCTTTAGGATAAATGTGGTACCTACTTTACAATTTTACCACATTTCATAATAAATGCATGAAAAACAATTATAACACATCCATTTTAAGACGATAGTTGCACCTTATTTTAATTTTACTGCATTTTTTAATAAATGCAAGAAAAACATGTATACAAATACCATATTTTAGGATAAATGTGGCACCTAATTTACAACCTTACCACATTTCGTAATAAATGCATGAAAAACAACTATAACACATCCATTTTAAGACAAATGGTGAATTTTCATTGTAATTTTACCGCATTTCTTAATAAATGCGGGTAAAACATGTATACAAATACCTTACTTTTGGATAAATGTGGTACCTACTTTACAATTTTACCACATTTCATAATAAATGCATGAAAAACAATTATAACACATCCATTTTAGGACGATAGTTGCAGCTTATTTGCAATTTTACCGCATTTCTTAATAAATGCAGGAAAAACATGTATACAAATACCATATTTTAGGATAAATGTGGTACCTACTTTGCAACTTTACCACATTTCCTAATAAAATGCATGAAAAACAATTAAACACCTCCATTTTAAGAAAAATGTTGCACCTTCTTTTTAATTTTACCGCATTCCTTAATACATGCGGGTAAAACATATATACAAATGCCATATTTTAGGATAAATGTGGTACCTACATTACAACTTTACCATATTTCATAATAAATGCATGAAAAACAATTATAACACTTCCATTTTAAGACAAATGCTGCACTTTCTTTGTAATTTTACCGCATTTCTTTATAAATGCGGGTAAAACAGGTATACAAATACCATATTTTAGGATAAATGTGGTACCTACTTTACAACCTTACCACATTTCGTAATAAATGCATGAAAAAACATTATAACACATCCATTTTAAAACAAATGGTGAATTTTCATTGTAATTTTACCGCATTTCCTAATAAATGCGGGTAAAACATGTATACAAATACCATGCTTTAGGATAAATGTGGTACCTACTTTACAATTTTACCACATTTCATAATAAATGCATGAAAAACAATTATAACACATCCATTTTAAGACGATAGTTGCACCTTATTTTTAATTTTACTGCATTTTTTAATAAATGCAAGAAAAACATGTATACAAATACCATATTTTAGGATAAATGTGGCACCTAATTTACAACCTTACCACATTTCGTAATAAATGCATGAAAAACAATTATAACACATCCATTTTAAGACAAATGGTGAATTTTCATTGTAATTTTACTGCATTTCTTAATAAATGCGGGTAAAACATGTATACAAATACCATACTTTAGGATAAATGTGGTATCTACTTTACAATTTTACCACATTTCATAATAAATGCATGAAAAACAATTATAACACATCTATTTTAAGACGATAGTTGCACGTTATTTTTAATTTTACCGCATTTTTTAATAAATGCAAGAAAAACATGTATACAAATACCATCTTTTAGGATAAATGTGGCATCTAATTTACAACCTTACCACATTTCGTAATAAATGCATGAAAAACAACTATAACACATCCATTTTAAGACAAATGGTGAATTTTCATTGTAATTTTACCGCATTTCTTAATAAATGCGGGTAAAACATGTATACAAATACCTTACTTTTGGATAAATGTGGTACCTACTTTACAATTTTACCACATTTCATAATAAATGCATGAAAAACAATTATAACACATCCATTTTAGGACGATAGTTGCAGCTTATTTGCAATTTTACCGCATTTCTTAATAAATGCAGGAAAAACATGTATACAAATACCATATTTTAGGATAAATGTGGTACCTACTTTGCAACTTTACCACATTTCCTAATAAAATGCATGAAAAACAATTAAAACACCTCCATTTTAAGAAAAATGTTGCACCTTCTTTTTAATTTTACCGCATTCCTTAATACATGCGGGTAAAACATATATACAAATGCCATATTTTAGGATAAATGTGGTACCTACATTACAACTTTACCATATTTCATAATAAATGCATGAAAAACAATTATAACACTTCCATTTTAAGACAAATGCTGCACTTTCTTTGTAATTTTACCGCATTTCTTTATAAATGCGGGTAAAACAGGTATACAAATACCATATTTTAGGATAAATGTGGTACCTACTTTACAACCTTACCACATTTCGTAATAAATGCATGAAAAACATTATAACACATCCATTTTAAAACAAATGGTGAATTTTCATTGTAATTTTACCGCATTTCCTAATAAATGCGGGTAAAACATGTATACAAATACCATGCTTTAGGATAAATGTGGTACCTACTTTACAATTTTACCACATTTCATAATAAATGCATGAAAAACAATTATAACACATCCATTTTAAGACGATAGTTGCACCTTATTTTTAATTTTACTGCATTTTTTAATAAATGCAAGAAAAACATGTATACAAATACCATATTTTAGGATAAATGTGGCACCTAATTTACAACCTTACCACATTTCGTAATAAATGCATGAAAAACAATTATAACACATCCATTTTAAGACAAATGGTGAATTTTCATTGTAATTTTACTGCATTTCTTAATAAATGCGGGTAAAACATGTATACAAATACCATACTTTAGGATAAATGTGGTATCTACTTTACAATTTTACCACATTTCATAATAAATGCATGAAAAACAATTATAACACATCTATTTTAAGACGATAGTTGCACGTTATTTTTAATTTTACCGCATTTTTTAATAAATGCAAGAAAAACATGTATACAAATACCATCTTTTAGGATAAATGTGGCATCTAATTTACAACCTTACCACATTTCGTAATAAATGCATGAAAAACAACTATAACACATCCATTTTAAGACAAATGGTGAATTTTCATTGTAATTTTACCGCATTTCTTAATAAATGCGGGTAAAACATGTATACAAATACCTTACTTTTGGATAAATGTGGTACCTACTTTACAATTTTACCACATTTCATAATAAATGCATGAAAAACAATTATAACACATCCATTTTAGGACGATAGTTGCAGCTTATTTGCAATTTTACCGCATTTCTTAATAAATGCAGGAAAAACATGTATACAAATACCATATTTTAGGATAAATGTGGTACCTACTTTGCAACTTTACCACATTTCCTAATAAAATGCATGAAAAACAATTAAAACACCTCCATTTTAAGAAAAATGTTGCACCTTCTTTTTAATTTTACCGCATTCCTTAATACATGCGGGTAAAACATATATACAAATGCCATATTTTAGGATAAATGTGGTACCTACATTACAACTTTACCATATTTCATAATAAATGCATGAAAAACAATTATAACACTTCCATTTTAAGACAAATGCTGCACTTTCTTTGTAATTTTACCGCATTTCTTTATAAATGCGGGTAAAACAGGTATACAAATACCATATTTTAGGATAAATGTGGTACCTACTTTACAACCTTACCACATTTCGTAATAAATGCATGAAAAACAATTATAACACATCCATTTTAAAACAAATGGTGAATTTTCATTGTAATTTTACCGCATTTCCTAATAAATGCGGGTAAAACATGTATACAAATACCATGCTTTAGGATAAATGTGGTACCTACTTTACAATTTTACCACATTTCATAATAAATGCATGAAAAACAATTATAACACATCCATTTTAAGACGATAGTTGCACCTTATTTTTAATTTTACTGCATTTTTTAATAAATGCAAGAAAAACATGTATACAAATACCATATTTTAGGATAAATGTGGCACCTAATTTACAACCTTACCACATTTCGTAATAAATGCATGAAAAACAATTATAACACATCCATTTTAAGACAAATGGTGAATTTTCATTGTAATTTTACTGCATTTCTTAATAAATGCGGGTAAAACATGTATACAAATACCATACTTTAGGATAAATGTGGTATCTACTTTACAATTTTACCACATTTCATAATAAATGCATGAAAAACAATTATAACACATCTATTTTAAGACGATAGTTGCACGTTATTTTTAATTTTACCGCATTTTTTAATAAATGCAAGAAAAACATGTATACAAATACCATCTTTTAGGATAAATGTGGCATCTAATTTACAACCTTACCACATTTCGTAATAAATGCATGAAAAACAACTATAACACATCCATTTTAAGACAAATGGTGAATTTTCATTGTAATTTTACCGCATTTCTTAATAAATGCGGGTAAAACATGTATACAAATACCTTACTTTTGGATAAATGTGGTACCTACTTTACAATTTTACCACATTTCATAATAAATGCATGAAAAACAATTATAACACATCCATTTTAGGACGATAGTTGCAGCTTATTTGCAATTTTACCGCATTTCTTAATAAATGCAGGAAAAACATGTATACAAATACCATATTTTAGGATAAATGTGGTACCTACTTTGCAACTTTACCACATTTCCTAATAAAATGCATGAAAAACAATTAAAACACCTCCATTTTAAGAAAAATGTTGCACCTTCTTTTTAATTTTACCGCATTCCTTAATACATGCGGGTAAAACATATATACAAATGCCATATTTTAGGATAAATGTGGTACCTACATTACAACTTTACCATATTTCATAATAAATGCATGAAAAACAATTATAACACTTCCATTTTAAGACAAATGCTGCACTTTCTTTGTAATTTTACCGCATTTCTTTATAAATGCGGGTAAAACAGGTATACAAATACCATATTTTAGGATAAATGTGGTACCTACTTTACAACCTTACCACATTTCGTAATAAATGCATGAAAAAACATTATAACACATCCATTTTAAAACAAATGGTGAATTTTCATTGTAATTTTACCGCATTTCCTAATAAATGCGGGTAAAACATGTATACAAATACCATGCTTTAGGATAAATGTGGTACCTACTTTACAATTTTACCACATTTCATAATAAATGCATGAAAAACAATTATAACACATCCATTTTAAGACGATAGTTGCACCTTATTTTTAATTTTACTGCATTTTTTAATAAATGCAAGAAAAACATGTATACAAATACCATATTTTAGGATAAATGTGGCACCTAATTTACAACCTTACCACATTTCGTAATAAATGCATGAAAAACAATTATAACACATCCATTTTAAGACAAATGGTGAATTTTCATTGTAATTTTACTGCATTTCTTAATAAATGCGGGTAAAACATGTATACAAATACCATACTTTAGGATAAATGTGGTATCTACTTTACAATTTTACCACATTTCATAATAAATGCATGAAAAACAATTATAACACATCTATTTTAAGACGATAGTTGCACGTTATTTTTAATTTTACCGCATTTTTTAATAAATGCAAGAAAAACATGTATACAAATACCATCTTTTAGGATAAATGTGGCATCTAATTTACAACCTTACCACATTTCGTAATAAATGCATGAAAAACAACTATAACACATCCATTTTAAGACAAATGGTGAATTTTCATTGTAATTTTACCGCATTTCTTAATAAATGCGGGTAAAACATGTATACAAATACCTTACTTTTGGATAAATGTGGTACCTACTTTACAATTTTACCACATTTCATAATAAATGCATGAAAAACAATTATAACACATCCATTTTAGGACGATAGTTGCAGCTTATTTGCAATTTTACCGCATTTCTTAATAAATGCAGGAAAACATGTATACAAATACCATATTTTAGGATAAATGTGGTACCTACTTTGCAACTTTACCACATTTCCTAATAAAATGCATGAAAAACAATTAAAACACCTCCATTTTAAGAAAAATGTTGCACCTTCTTTTTAATTTTACCGCATTCCTTAATACATGCGGGTAAAACATATATACAAATGCCATATTTTAGGATAAATGTGGTACCTACATTACAACTTTACCATATTTCATAATAAATGCATGAAAAACAATTATAACACTTCCATTTTAAGACAAATGCTGCACTTTCTTTGTAATTTTACCGCATTTCTTTATAAATGCGGGTAAAACAGTATACAAATACCATATTTTAGGATAAATGTGGTACCTACTTTACAACCTTACCACATTTCGTAATAAATGCATGAAAAAACATTATAACACATCCATTTTAAAACAAATGGTGAATTTTCATTGTAATTTTACCGCATTTCCTAATAAATGCGGGTAAAACATGTATACAAATACCATGCTTTAGGATAAATGTGGTACCTACTTTACAATTTTACCACATTTCATAATAAATGCATGAAAAACAATTATAACACATCCATTTTAAGACGATAGTTGCACTTATTTTTAATTTTACTGCATTTTTTAATAAATGCAAGAAAAACATGTATACAAATACCATATTTTAGGATAAATGTGGCACCTAATTTACAACCTTACCACATTTCGTAATAAATGCATGAAAAACAATTATAACACATCCATTTTAAGACAAATGGTGAATTTTCATTGTAATTTTACTGCATTTCTTAATAAATGCGGGTAAAACATGTATACAAATACCATACTTTAGGATAAATGTGGTATCTACTTTACAATTTTACCACATTTCATAATAAATGCATGAAAAACAATTATAACACATCTATTTTAAGACGATAGTTGCACGTTATTTTTAATTTTACCGCATTTTTTAATAAATGCAAGAAAAACATGTATACAAATACCATCTTTTAGGATAAATGTGGCATCTAATTTACAACCTTACCACATTTCGTAATAAATGCATGAAAAACAACTATAACACATCCATTTTAAGACAAATGGTGAATTTTCATTGTAATTTTACCGCATTTCTTAATAAATGCGGGTAAAACATGTATACAAATACCTTACTTTTGGATAAATGTGGTACCTACTTTACAATTTTACCACATTTCATAATAAATGCATGAAAAACAATTATAACACATCCATTTTAGGACGATAGTTGCAGCTTATTTGCAATTTTACCGCATTTCTTAATAAATGCAGGAAAAACATGTATACAAATACCATATTTTAGGATAAATGTGGTACCTACTTTGCAACTTTACCACATTTCCTAATAAAATGCATGAAAAACAATTAAAACACCTCCATTTTAAGAAAAATGTTGCACCTTCTTTTAATTTTACCGCATTCCTTAATACATGCGGGTAAAACATATATACAAATGCCATATTTTAGGATAAATGTGGTACCTACATTACAACTTTACCATATTTCATAATAAATGCATGAAAAACAATTATAACACTTCCATTTTAAGACAAATGCTGCACTTTCTTTGTAATTTTACCGCATTTCTTTATAAATGCGGGTAAAACAGGTATACAAATACCATATTTTAGGATAAATGTGGTACCTACTTTACAACCTTACCACATTTCGTAATAAATGCATGAAAAAACATTATAACACATCCATTTTAAAACAAATGGTGAATTTTCATTGTAATTTTACCGCATTTCCTAATAAATGCGGGTAAAACATGTATACAAATACCATGCTTTAGGATAAATGTGGTACCTACTTTACAATTTTACCACATTTCATAATAAATGCATGAAAAACAATTATAACACATCCATTTTAAGACGATAGTTGCACCTTATTTTTAATTTTACTGCATTTTTTAATAAATGCAAGAAAAACATGTATACAAATACCATATTTTAGGATAAATGTGGCACCTAATTTACAACCTTACCACATTTCGTAATAAATGCATGAAAAACAATTATAACACATCCATTTTAAGACAAATGGTGAATTTTCATTGTAATTTTACTGCATTTCTTAATAAATGCGGGTAAAACATGTATACAAATACCATACTTTAGGATAAATGTGGTATCTACTTTACAATTTTACCACATTTCATAATAAATGCATGAAAAACAATTATAACACATCTATTTTAAGACGATAGTTGCACGTTATTTTTAATTTTACCGCATTTTTAATAAATGCAAGAAAAACATGTATACAAATACCATCTTTTAGGATAAATGTGGCATCTAATTTACAACCTTACCACATTTCGTAATAAATGCATGAAAAACAACTATAACACATCCATTTTAAGACAAATGGTGAATTTTCATTGTAATTTTACCGCATTTCTTAATAAATGCGGGTAAAACATGTATACAAATACCTTACTTTTGGATAAATGTGGTACCTACTTTACAATTTTACCACATTTCATAATAAATGCATGAAAAACAATTATAACACATCCATTTTAGGACGATAGTTGCAGCTTATTTGCAATTTTACCGCATTTCTTAATAAATGCAGGAAAAACATGTATACAAATACCATATTTTAGGATAAATGTGGTACCTACTTTGCAACTTTACCACATTTCCTAATAAAATGCATGAAAAACAATTAAAACACCTCCATTTTAAGAAAATGTTGCACTTTCTTTTTAATTTTACCGCATTCCTTAATACATGCGGGTAAAACATATATACAAATGCCATATTTTAGGATAAATGTGGTACCTACATTACAACTTTACCATATTCATAATAAATGCATGAAAAACAATTATAACACTTCCATTTTAAGACAAATGCTGCACTTTCTTTGTAATTTTACCGCATTTCTTTATAAATGCGGGTAAAACAGGTATACAAATACCATATTTTAGGATAAATGTGGTACCTACTTTACAACCTTACCACATTTCGTAATAAATGCATGAAAAAACATTATAACACATCCATTTTAAAACAAATGGTGAATTTTCATTGTAATTTTACCGCATTTCCTAATAAATGCGGGTAAAACATGTATACAAATACCATGCTTTAGGATAAATGTGGTACCTACTTTACAATTTTACCACATTTCATAATAAATGCATGAAAAACAATTATAACACATCCATTTTAAGACGATAGTTGCACCTTATTTTTAATTTTACTGCATTTTTTAATAAATGCAAGAAAAACATGTATACAAATACCATATTTTAGGATAAATGTGGCACCTAATTTACAACCTTACCACATTTCGTAATAAATGCATGAAAAACAATTATAACACATCCATTTTAAGACAAATGGTGAATTTTCATTGTAATTTTACTGCATTTCTTAATAAATGCGGGTAAAACATGTATACAAATACCATACTTTAGGATAAATGTGGTATCTACTTTACAATTTTACCACATTTCATAATAAATGCATGAAAAACAATTATAACACATCTATTTTAAGACGATAGTTGCACGTTATTTTTAATTTTACCGCATTTTTTAATAAATGCAAGAAAAACATGTATACAAATACCATCTTTTAGGATAAATGTGGCATCTAATTTACAACCTTACCACATTTCGTAATAAATGCATGAAAAACAACTATAACACATCCATTTTAAGACAAATGGTGAATTTTCATTGTAATTTTACCGCATTTCTTAATAAATGCGGGTAAAACATGTATACAAATACCTTACTTTTGGATAAATGTGGTACCTACTTTACAATTTTACCACATTTCATAATAAATGCATGAAAAAAATTATAACACATCCATTTTAGGACGATAGTTGCAGCTTATTTGCAATTTTACCGCATTTCTTAATAAATGCAGGAAAAACATGTATACAAATACCATATTTTAGGATAAATGTGGTACCTACTTTGCAACTTTACCACATTTCGTAATAAATGCATGAAAAACAATTAAAACACCTCCATTTTAAGAAAAATGTTGCACTTTCTTTTTAATTTTACCGCATTCCTTAATACATGCGGGTAAAACATATATACAAATGCCATATTTTAGGATAAATGTGGTACCTACATTACAACTTTACCATATTTCATAATAAATGCATGAAAAACAATTATAACACTTCCATTTTAAGACAAATGCTGCACTTTCTTTGTAATTTTACCGCATTTCTTTATAAATGCGGGTAAAACAGGTATACAAATACCATATTTTAGGATAAATGTGGTACCTACTTTACAACCTTACCACATTTCGTAATAAATGCATGAAAAAACATTATAACACATCCATTTTAAAACAAATGGTGAATTTTCATTGTAATTTTACCGCATTTCCTAATAAATGCGGGTAAAACATGTATACAAATACCATGCTTTAGGATAAATGTGGTACCTACTTTACAATTTTACCACATTTCATAATAAATGCATGAAAAACAATTATAACACATCCATTTTAAGACGATAGTTGCACCTTATTTTTAATTTTACTGCATTTTTTAATAAATGCAAGAAAAACATGTATACAAATACCATATTTTAGGATAAATGTGGCACCTAATTTACAACCTTACCACATTTCGTAATAAATGCATGAAAAACAATTATAACACATCCATTTTAAGACAAATGGTGAATTTTCATTGTAATTTTACTGCATTTCTTAATAAATGCGGGTAAAACATGTATACAAATACCATACTTTAGGATAAATGTGGTATCTACTTTACAATTTTACCACATTTCATAATAAATGCATGAAAAACAATTATAACACATCTATTTTAAGACGATAGTTGCACGTTATTTTTATTTTACCGCATTTTTTAATAAATGCAAGAAAAACATGTATACAAATACCATCTTTTAGGATAAATGTGGCATCTAATTTACAACCTTACCACATTTCGTAATAAATGCATGAAAAACAACTATAACACATCCATTTTAAGACAAATGGTGAATTTTCATTGTAATTTTACCGCATTTCTTAATAAATGCGGGTAAAACATGTATACAAATACCTTACTTTTGGATAAATGTGGTACCTACTTTACAATTTTACCACATTTCATAATAAATGCATGAAAAAAAATTATAACACATCCATTTTAGGACGATAGTTGCAGCTTATTTGCAATTTTACCGCATTTCTTAAAAAATGCAGGAAAAACATGTATACAAATACCATATTTTAGGATAAATGTGGTACCTACTTTGCAACTTTACCACATTTCCTAATAAAATGCATGAAAAACAATTAAAACACCTCCATTTTAAGAAAAATGTTGCACCTTCTTTTTAATTTTACCGCATTCCTTAATACATGCGGGTAAAACATCTATACAAATGCCATATTTTAGGATAAATGTGGTACCTACATCACAACTTTACCATATATCATAATAAATGCATGAAAAACAATTATAACACTTCCATTTTAAGACAAATGCTGCACTTTCATTGTAATTTTACCGCATTTCTTTATAAATGCGGGTAAAACAGGTATACAAATACCATATTTTAGGATAAATGTGGTACCTACTTTACAACCTTACCATATTTCGTAATAAATGCATGAAAAAACATTATAACACATCCATTTTAAAACAAATGGTGAATTTTCATTGTAATTTTACCGCATTTCCTAATAAATGCGGGTAAAACATGTATACAAATACCATGCTTTAGGATAAATGTGGTACCTACTTTACAATTTTACCACATTTCATAATAAATGCATGAAAAACAATTATAACACATCCATTTTAAGACGATAGTTGCACCTTATTTTTAATTTTACTGCATTTTTTAATAAATGCAAGAAAAACATGTATACAAATACCATATTTTAGGATAAATGTGGCACCTAATTTACAACCTTTACACATTTCGTAATAAATGCATGAAAAACAATTATAACACATCCATTTTAAGACAAATGGTGAATTTTCATTGTAATTTTACTGCATTTCTTAATAAATGCGGGTAAAACATGTATACAAATACCATACTTTAGGATAAATGTGGTATCTACTTTACAATTTTACCACATTTCATAATAAATGCATGAAAAACAATTATAACACATCTATTTTAAGACGATAGTTGCAGGTTATTTTTAATTTTACCGCATTTTTTAATAAATGCAAGAAAAACATGTATACAAATACCATCTTTTAGGATAAATGTGGCATCTAATTTACAAGCTTACCACATTTCGTAATAAATGCATGAAAAACAACTATAACACATCCATTTTAAGACAAATGGTGAATTTTCATTGTAATTTTACCGCATTTCTTAATAAATGCGGGTAAAACATGTATACAAATACCATATTTTAGGATAAATGTGGTACCTACTTTACAACTTTACCACATTTCCTAATAAATGCATGAAAAACAATTAAAACACCTCCATTTTAAGAAAAATGTTGCACCTTCTTTTTAATTTTACCGCATTCCTTAATACATGCGGGTAAAACATATATACAAATACCATATTTTAGGATAAATGTGGTACCTACATTACAACTTTACCATATTTCATAATAAATGCATGAAAAACAATTATAACACTTCCATTTTAAGACAAATGCTGCACTTTCTTTGTAATTTTACCGCATTTCTTTATAAATGCGGGTAAAACAGGTATACAAATACCATATTTTAGGATAAATGTGGTACCTACTTTACAACCTTACCATATTTCGTAATAAATGCATGAAAAAACATTATAACACATCCATTTTAAAACAAATGGTGAATTTTCATTGTAATTTTACCGCATTTCCTAATAAATGCGGGTAAAACATGTATACAAATACCATGCTTTAGGATAAATGTGGAACCTACTTTACAATTTTACCACATTTCATAATAAATGCATGAAAAACAATTATAACACATCCATTTTAAGACGATAGTTGCACCTTATTTTTAATTTTACTGCATTTTTAATAAATGCAAGAAAACATGTATACAAATACCATATTTTAGGATAAATGTGGCACCTAATTTACAACCTTACCACATTTCGTAATAAATGCATGAAAAACAATTATAACACATCCATTTTAAGACAAATGGTGAATTTTCATTGTAATTTTACTGCATTTCTTAATAAATGCGGGTAAAACATGTATACAAATACCATACTTTAGGATAAATGTGGTATCTACTTTACAATTTTACCACATTTCATAATAAATGCATGAAAAACAATTATAACACATCTATTTTAAGACGATAGTTGCAGGTTATTTTTAATTTTACCGCATTTTTTAATAAATGCAAGAAAAACATGTATACAAATACCATCTTTTAGGATAAATGTGGCATCTAATTTACAAGCTTACCACATTTCGTAATAAATGCATGAAAAACAACTATAACACATCCATTTTAAGACAAATGGTGAATTTTCATTGTAATTTTACCGCATTTCTTAATAAATGCGGGTAAAACATGTATACAAATACCATATTTTAGGATAAATGTGGTACCTACTTTGCAACTTTACCACATTTCCTAATAAAATGCATGAAAAACAATTAAAACACCTCCATTTTAAGAAAAATGTTGCACCTTCTTTTTAATTTTACCGCATTCCTTAATACATGCGGGTAAAACATATATACAAATGCCATATTTTAGGATAAATGTGGTACCTACATTACAACTTTACCATATATCATAATAAATGCATGAAAAACAATTATAACACTTCCATTTTAAGACAAATGCTGCACTTTCTTTGTAATTTTACCGCATTTCTTTATAAATGCGGGTAAAACAGGTATACAAATACCATATTTTAGGATAAATGTGGTACCTACTTTACAACCTTACCACATTTCGTAATAAATGCATGAAAAAACATTATAACACGTCCATTTTAAAACAAATGGTGAATTTTCATTGTAATTTTACCGCATTTCCTAATAAATGCGGGTAAAACATGTATACAAATACCATGCTTTAGGATAAATGTGGTACCTACTTTACAATTTTACCACATTTCATAATAAATGCATGAAAAACAATTATAACACATCCATTTTAAGACGATAGTTGCACCTTATTTTTAATTTTACTGCATTTTTTAATAAATGCAAGAAAAACATGTATACAAATACCATATTTTAGGATAAATGTGGCACCTAATTTACAACCTTACCACATTTCGTAATAAATGCATGAAAAACAATTATAACACATCCATTTTAAGACAAATGGTGAATTTTCATTGTAATTTTACTGCATTTCTTAATAAATGCGGGTAAAACATGTATACAAATACCATACTTTAGGATAAATGTGGTATCTACTTTACAATTTTACCACATTTCATAATAAATGCATGAAAAACAATTATAACACATCTATTTTAAGACGATAGTTGCACGTTATTTTTAATTTTACCGCATTTTTTAATAAATGCAAGAAAAACATGTATACAAATACCATCTTTTAGGATAAATGTGGCATCTAATTTACAACCTTACCACATTTCTTAATAAATGCATGAAAAACAACTATAACACATCCATTTTAAGACAAATGGTGAATTTTCATTGTAATTTCACCGCATTTCTTAATAAATGCGGGTAAAACATGTATACAAATACCTTACTTTTGGATAAATGTGGTACCTACTTTACAATTTTACCACATTTCATAATAAATGCATGAAAAACAATTATAACACATCCATTTTAGGACGATAGTTGCAGCTTATTTGCAATTTTACCGCATTTCTTAATAAATGCAGGAAAAACATGTATACAAATACCATATTTTAGGATAAATGTGGTACCTACTTTGCAACTTTACCACATTTCCTAATAAAATACATGAAAAACAATTAAAACACCTCCATTTTAAGAAAAATGTTGCACCTTCTTTTTAATTTTACCGCATTCCTTAGTACATGCGGGTAAAACATATATACAAATGTCATATTTTAGGATAAATGTGGTACCTACATTACAACTTTACCATATATCATAATAAATGCATGAAAAACAATTATAACACTTCCATTTTAAGACAAATGCTGCATTTTCTTTGTAATTTTACCGCATTTCTTTATAAATGCGGGTAAAACAGGTATACAAATACCATATTTTAGGATAAATGTGGTACCTACTTTACAACCTTACCATATTTCGTAATAAATGCATGAAAAAACATTATAACACGTCCATTTTAAAACAAATGGTGAATTTTCATTGTAATTTTACCGCATTTCCTAATAAATGCGGGTAAAACATGTATACAAATACCATGCTTTAGGATAAATGTGGAACCTACTTTACAATTTTACCACATTTCATAATAAATGCATGAAAAACAATTATAACACATCCATTTTAAGACGATAGTTGCACCTTATTTTTAATTTTACTGCATTTTTTAATAAATGCAAGAAAAACATGTATACAAATACCATATTTTAGGATAAATGTGGCACCTAATTTACAACCTTACCACATTTCGTAATAAATGCATGAAAAACAATTATAACACATCCATTTTAAGACAAATGGTGAATTTTCATTGTAATTTTACTGCATTTCTTAATAAATGCGGGTAAAACATGTATACAAATACCATACTTTAGGATAAATGTGGTATCTACTTTACAATTTTACCACATTTCATAATAAATGCATGAAAAACAATTATAACACATCTATTTTAAGACGATAGTTGCACGTTATTTTTAATTTTACCGCATTTTTTAATAAATGCAAGAAAAACATGTATACAAATACCATCTTTTAGGATAAATGTGGCATCTAATTTACAACCTTACCACATTTCGTAATAAATGCATGAAAAACAACTATAACACATCCATTTTAAGACAAGTGGTGAATTTTCATTGTAGTTTTACCGCATTTCTTAATAAATGCGGGTAAAACATGTATACAAATACCTTACTTTTGGATAAATGTGGTACCTACTTTACAATTTTACCACATTTCATAATAAATGCATGAAAAACAATTATAACACATCCATTTTAGGACGATAGTTGCAGCTTATTTGCAATTTTACCGCATTTCTTAATAAATGTAAGAAAAACATGTATACAAATACCATATTTTAGGATAAATGTGGTACCTACTTTGCAACTTTACCACATTTCCTAATAAAATACATGAAAAACAATTAAAACACCTCCATTTTAAGAAAAAAGTTGCACCTTCTTTTTAATTTTACCGCATTCCTTAGTACATGCGGGTAAAACATATATACAAATGCCATATTTTAGGATAAATGTGGTACCTACATTACAACTTTACCATATATCATAATAAATGCATGAAAAACAATTATAACACTTCCATTTTAAGACAAATGCTGCACTTTCTTTGTAATTTTACCGCATTTCTTTATAAATGCGGGTAAAACAGGTATACAAATACCATATTTTAGGATAAATGTGGTACCTACTTTACAACCTTACCATATTTCGTAATAAATGCATGAAAAAACATTATAACACGTCCATTTTAAAACAAATGGTGAATTTTCATTGTAATTTTACCGCATTTCCTAATAAATGCGGGTAAAACATGTATACAAATACCATGCTTTAGGATAAATGTGGTACCTACTTTACAATTTTACCACATTTCATAATAAATGCATGAAAAACAATTATAACACATCCATTTTAAGACGATAGTTGCACCTTATTTTTAATTTTACTACATTTTTTAGTAAATGCAAGAAAAACATGTATACAAATACCATATTTTAGGATAAATGTGGCACCTAATTTACAACCTTTACACATTTCGTAATAAATGCATGAAAAACAATTATAACACATCCATTTTAAGACAAATGGTGAATTTTCATTGTAATTTTACTGCATTTCTTAATAAATGCGGGTAAAACATGTATACAAATACCATACTTTAGGATAAATGTGGTATCTACTTTACAATTTTACCACATTTCATAATAAATGCATGAAAAACAATTATAACACATCTATTTTAAGACGATAGTTGCACGTTATTTTTAATTTTACCGCATTTTTTAATAAATGCAAGAAAAACATGTATACAAATAAGTAATCATTTCATCTTGAAAGCATAAAGAATTTTTTTCGAAAATATTTAAAAACAAAACTAAAAAATAAGTAATCATTAATTAATGAATATATCTAAAGAAATGGCTTGCAATTTATAGTATATATTATTATAAAATAAGAAAAATTAGTATAAAATTTTTAAGTTCTTGTAAGAATATTTTAGTCTTAATTAACTAAGTTTTAGTTTTCATTGCGCTAAGCATATATTAGTGTTTGATTATATTCAATTAACTTCCGAATTAGCAATTTCTAAAATATATAATAATTAACATATTATTTTTTGCAAACATTCACTATTAACTTTGTTGATTGTATTAAGTTAAAGGTAAAACTAAAATTAAAAATAATTAAAGTGATTATAGCACATGTCTTTCAAAAAATTGAAAGAAATTTTACTTTAGAGTAGAATTCAACAATGGCAAAACATCATTTAACATTATAATATTTCTTTAAATTCAATGTAAATTTAAATTTATCATTACATACACTTTATTAATATATAAAAGATATTTGTCATGAATTGTACTTGATTGCACTAAAATTTTGTCATCGCCAACGACATCAAACTTCATATAATGCTTGAAAAAGTGGGCGTTACTCTTTGTTTTGATTCTATGTGTATTATGAAGATCAGAGTATTTAGAGAGAAAATCCATCTTAAAGTTGGATGTCGTCGACCATTAATCGACTCCTTTATCCAATAATGTCAACCATAGACAAGATTTTTTACATTAGCACCTTGAGAATCTGCTTCAAACCCTTTGATCTTGAAAGCATATAGATTGTTTTTCGAAAATGTGTAAAAAAGAATTTTAAAAATAAATAATTATTAATTTTGAAAGTGACATTAGTAAGACAAAAGTTTGTTTTTTCAATCGATGTATTAATGTTAAATCATGTTCAAACTTTCAAAACAAAAGACATTAAGGAATATAACACGAAAAATGGCTTGTAATTTATAGTATATAATATTATAAAATAAGAAAGATTAGTATAAATTATTAAAGTTGTTGTAAGAATATTTTGGTCTTAATTAACTAAGTTTAGTCTTGATTGCGCTAAGCATGTATTAATGTTTGATTATATTCAATTAACTTCCAAATTTGCAATTTCTAAAATATATAATAATTAACATATTATTTTTTGTTAAGATTTATTATTAACTTTGTGATTGTATTAAGTTAAAGGAATAATTAAATACAAAAAGTAACTAAAGTGATTTAATATTAAATAGCACATGTCTTTCAAAAAATTGAAAGAAATTTTTCACTAAAATAGAACTCAACAATGGCAAAACATCATTTAACATTATAATATTTCTTTAAATTCGATGTAAATTTAAATTTATCATTATACATAGACTTTATTAATATATAAATAGATATTTATCAAGAATTGTACTTGATTCCAAAAAAAAAAATCATTACCAACGACATCATACTTCATATAATGCTTGAAAGTGTGGACAACACACTTTGTTTTGATTCTATAGGCATTATGAAGATCCATGTATTTAGAGAGAAAATCCGTCTTAAAGTCGGATGTCGTCGGCAACCAATCTACTCCATTATCAAATAATGTCAACCATAGACGTGATTTTTTTCATTAGCACCTTGTGAATCAGCTTCAAACCATTTCATCTTGAAAGCATAAAGAATTTTTTTCGAAAATATTTAAAAACAAAACTAAAAAATAAGTAATCATTAATTTTTAAGACAAACGTTTGTTTTTCTAATTGATGTATTTATGTTAAATTATATTCAAAATTTCAAAACAAAAGACATTAATGAATATATCTAAAGAAATGGCTTGCAATTTATAGTATATATTATTATAAAATAAGAAAAATTAGTATAAATTTTTAAGTTCTTGTAAGAATATTTTAGTCTTAATTAACTAAGTTTTAGTTTTCATTGCGCTAAGCATATATTAGTGTTTGATTATATTCAATTAACTTCCGAATTAGCAATTTCTAAAATATATAATAATTAACATATTATTTTTTGCAAACATTCACTATTAACTTTGTTGATTGTATTAAGTTAAAGGTAAAACTAAAATTAAAAATAATTAAAGTGATTATAGCACATGTCTTTCAAAAAATTGAAAGAAATTTTACTTTAGAGTAGAATTCAACAATGGCAAAACATCATTTAACATTATAATATTTCTTTAAATTCAATGTAAATTTAAATTTATCATTACATACACTTTATTAATATATAAAAAGATATTTGTCATGAATTGTACTTGATTGCACTAAAATTTTGTCATCGCCAACGACATCAAACTTCATATAATGCTTGAAAAAGTGGGCGTTACTCTTTGTTTTGATTCTATGTGTATTATGAAGATCAGAGTATTTAGAGAGAAAATCCATCTTAAAGTTGGATGTCGTCGACCATTAATCGACTCCTTTATCCAATAATGTCAACCATAGACAAGATTTTTTACATTAGCACCTTGAGAATCTGCTTCAAACCCTTTGATCTTGAAAGCATATAGATTGTTTTTCGAAAATGTGTAAAAAAGAATTTTAAAAATAAATAATTATTAATTTTGAAAGTGACATTAGTAAGACAAAAGTTTGTTTTTTCAATCGATGTATTAATGTTAAATCATGTTCAAACTTTCAAAACAAAAGACATTAAGGAATATAACACGAAAAATGGCTTGTAATTTATAGTATATAATATTATAAAATAAGAAAGATTAGTATAAATTATTAAAGTTGTTGTAAGAATATTTTGGTCTTAATTAACTAAGTTTAGTCTTGATTGCGCTAAGCATGTATTAATGTTTGATTATATTCAATTAACTTCCAAATTTGCAATTTCTAAAATATATAATAATTAACATATTATTTTTTGTTAAGATTTATTATTAACTTTGTGATTGTATTAAGTTAAAGGAATAATTAAATACAAAAAGTAACTAAAGTGATTTAATATTAAATAGCACATGTCTTTCAAAAAATTGAAAGAAATTTTTCACTAAAATAGAACTCAACAATGGCAAAACATCATTTAACATTATAATATTTCTTTAAATTCGATGTAAATTTAAATTTATCATTATACATAGACTTTATTAATATATAAATAGATATTTATCAAGAATTGTACTTGATTCCAAAAAAAAAAAATCATTACCAACGACATCATACTTCATATAATGCTTGAAAGTGTGGACAACACACTTTGTTTTGATTCTATAGGCATTATGAAGATCCATGTATTTAGAGAGAAAATCCGTCTTAAAGTCGGATGTCGTCGGCAACCAATCTACTCCATTATCAAATAATGTCAACCATAGACGTGATTTTTTTCATTAGCACCTTGTGAATCAGCTTCAAACCATTTCATCTTGAAAGCATAAAGAATTTTTTTCGAAAATATTTAAAAACAAAACTAAAAAATAAGTAATCATTAATTTTTAAATTGACATTAGTAAGACAAACGTTTGTTTTTCTAATTGATGTATTTATGTTAAATTATATTCAAAATTTCAAAACAAAAGACATTAATGAATATATCTAAAGAAATGGCTTGCAATTTATAGTATATATTATTATAAAATAAGAAAAATTAGTATAAATTTTTAAGTTCTTGTAAGAATATTTTAGTCTTAATTAACTAAGTTTTAGTTTTCATTGCGCTAAGCATATATTAGTGTTTGATTATATTCAATTAACTTCCGAATTAGCAATTTCTAAAATATATAATAATTAACATATTATTTTTTGCAAACATTCACTATTAACTTTGTTGATTGTATTAAGTTAAAGGTAAAACTAAAATTAAAAATAATTAAAGTGATTATAGCACATGTCTTTCAAAAAATTGAAAGAAATTTTACTTTAGAGTAGAATTCAACAATGGCAAAACATCATTTAACATTATAATATTTCTTTAAATTCAATGTAAATTTAAATTTATCATTACATACACTTTATTAATATATAAAAAGATATTTGTCATGAATTGTACTTGATTGCACTAAAATTTTGTCATCGCCAACGACATCAAACTTCATATAATGCTTGAAAAAGTGGGCGTTACTCTTTGTTTTGATTCTATGTGTATTATGAAGATCAGAGTATTTAGAGAGAAAATCCATCTTAAAGTTGGATGTCGTCGACCATTAATCGACTCCTTTATCCAATAATGTCAACCATAGACAAGATTTTTTACATTAGCACCTTGAGAATCTGCTTCAAACCCTTTGATCTTGAAAGCATATAGATTGTTTTTCGAAAATGTGTAAAAAAGAATTTTAAAAATAAATAATTATTAATTTTGAAAGTGACATTAGTAAGACAAAAGTTTGTTTTTTCAATCGATGTATTAATGTTAAATCATGTTCAAACTTTCAAAACAAAAGACATTAAGGAATATAACACGAAAAATGGCTTGTAATTTATAGTATATAATATTATAAAATAAGAAAGATTAGTATAAATTATTAAAGTTGTTGTAAGAATATTTTGGTCTTAATTAACTAAGTTTAGTCTTGATTGCGCTAAGCATGTATTAATGTTTGATTATATTCAATTAACTTCCAAATTTGCAATTTCTAAAATATATAATAATTAACATATTATTTTTTGTTAAGATTTATTATTAACTTTGTGATTGTATTAAGTTAAAGGAATAATTAAATACAAAAAGTAACTAAAGTGATTTAATATTAAATAGCACATGTCTTTCAAAAAATTGAAAGAAATTTTTCACTAAAATAGAACTCAACAATGGCAAAACATCATTTAACATTATAATATTTCTTTAAATTCGATGTAAATTTAAATTTATCATTATACATAGACTTTATTAATATATAAATAGATATTTATCAAGAGTTGTACTTGATTCCAAAAAAAAAAAATCATTACCAACGACATCATACTTCATATAATGCTTGAAAGTGTGGACAACACACTTTGTTTTGATTCTATAGGCATTATGAAGATCCATGTATTTAGAGAGAAAATCCGTCTTAAAGTCGGATGTCGTCGGCAACCAATCTACTCCATTATCAAATAATGTCAACCATAGACGTGATTTTTTTCATTAGCACCTTGTGAATCAGCTTCAAACCATTTCATCTTGAAAGCATAAAGAATTTTTTTCGAAAATATTTAAAAACAAAACTAAAAAATAAGTAATCATTAATTTTTAAATTGACATTAGTAAGACAAACGTTTGTTTTTCTAATTGATGTATTTATGTTAAATTATATTCAAAATTTCAAAACAAAAGACATTAATGAATATATCTAAAGAAATGGCTTGCAATTTATAGTATATATTATTATAAAATAAGAAAAATTAGTATAAAATTTTTAAGTTCTTGTAAGAATATTTTAGTCTTAATTAACTAAGTTTTAGTTTTCATTGCGCTAAGCATATATTAGTGTTTGATTATATTCAATTAACTTCCGAATTAGCAATTTCTAAAATATATAATAATTAACATATTATTTTTTGCAAACATTCACTATTAACTTTGTTGATTGTATTAAGTTAAAGGTAAAACTAAAATTAAAAATAATTAAAGTGATTATAGCACATGTCTTTCAAAAAATTGAAAGAAATTTTACTTTAGAGTAGAATTCAACAATGGCAAAACATCATTTAACATTATAATATTTCTTTAAATTCAATGTAAATTTAAATTTATCATTACATACACTTTATTAATATATAAAAAGATATTTGTCATGAATTGTACTTGATTGCACTAAAATTTTGTCATCGCCAACGACATCAAACTTCATATAATGCTTGAAAAAGTGGGCGTTACTCTTTGTTTTGATTCTATGTGTATTATGAAGATCAGAGTATTTAGAGAGAAAATCCATCTTAAAGTTGGATGTCGTCGACCATTAATCGACTCCTTTATCCAATAATGTCAACCATAGACAAGATTTTTTACATTAGCACCTTGAGAATCTGCTTCAAACCCTTTGATCTTGAAAGCATATAGATTGTTTTTCGAAAATGTGTAAAAAAGAATTTTAAAAATAAATAATTATTAATTTTGAAAGTGACATTAGTAAGACAAAAGTTTGTTTTTTCAATCGATGTATTAATGTTAAATCATGTTCAAACTTTCAAAACAAAAGACATTAAGGAATATAACACGAAAAATGGCTTGTAATTTATAGTATATAATATTATAAAATAAGAAAGATTAGTATAAATTATTAAAGTTGTTGTAAGAATATTTTGGTCTTAATTAACTAAGTTTAGTCTTGATTGCGCTAAGCATGTATTAATGTTTGATTATATTCAATTAACTTCCAAATTTGCAATTTCTAAAATATATAATAATTAACATATTATTTTTTGTTAAGATTTATTATTAACTTTGTGATTGTATTAAGTTAAAGGAATAATTAAATACAAAAAGTAACTAAAGTGATTTAATATTAAATAGCACATGTCTTTCAAAAAATTGAAAGAAATTTTTCACTAAAATAGAACTCAACAATGGCAAAACATCATTTAACATTATAATATTTCTTTAAATTCGATGTAAATTTAAATTTATCATTATACATAGACTTTATTAATATATAAATAGATATTTATCAAGAATTGTACTTGATTCCAAAAAAAAAAATCATTACCAACGACATCATACTTCATATAATGCTTGAAAGTGTGGACAACACACTTTGTTTTGATTCTATAGGCATTATGAAGATCCATGTATTTAGAGAGAAAATCCGTCTTAAAGTCGGATGTCGTCGGCAACCAATCTACTCCATTATCAAATAATGTCAACCATAGACGTGATTTTTTTCATTAGCACCTTGTGAATCAGCTTCAAACCATTTCATCTTGAAAGCATAAAGAATTTTTTTCGAAAATATTTAAAAACAAAACTAAAAAATAAGTAATCATTAATTTTTAAATTGACATTAGTAAGACAAACGTTTGTTTTTCTAATTGATGTATTTATGTTAAATTATATTCAAAATTTCAAAACAAAAGACATTAATGAATATATCTAAAGAAATGGCTTGCAATTTATAGTATATATTATTATAAAATAAGAAAAATTAGTATAAAATTTTTAAGTTCTTGTAAGAATATTTTAGTCTTAATTAACTAAGTTTTAGTTTTCATTGCGCTAAGCATATATTAGTGTTTGATTATATTCAATTAACTTCCGAATTAGCAATTTCTAAAATATATAATAATTAACATATTATTTTTTGCAAACATTCACTATTAACTTTGTTGATTGTATTAAGTTAAAGGTAAAACTAAAATTAAAAATAATTAAAGTGATTATAGCACATGTCTTTCAAAAAATTGAAAGAAATTTTACTTTAGAGTAGAATTCAACAATGGCAAAACATCATTTAACATTATAATATTTCTTTAAATTCAATGTAAATTTAAATTTATCATTACATACACTTTATTAATATATAAAAAGATATTTGTCATGAATTGTACTTGATTGCACTAAAATTTTGTCATCGCCAACGACATCAAACTTCATATAATGCTTGAAAAAGTGGGCGTTACTCTTTGTTTTGATTCTATGTGTATTATGAAGATCAGAGTATTTAGAGAGAAAATCCATCTTAAAGTTGGATGTCGTCGACCATTAATCGACTCCTTTATCCAATAATGTCAACCATAGACAAGATTTTTTACATTAGCACCTTGAGAATCTGCTTCAAACCCTTTGATCTTGAAAGCATATAGATTGTTTTTCGAAAATGTGTAAAAAAGAATTTTAAAAATAAATAATTATTAATTTTGAAAGTGACATTAGTAAGACAAAAGTTTGTTTTTTCAATCGATGTATTAATGTTAAATCATGTTCAAACTTTCAAAACAAAAGACATTAAGGAATATAACACGAAAAATGGCTTGTAATTTATAGTATATAATATTATAAAATAAGAAAGATTAGTATAAATTATTAAAGTTGTTGTAAGAATATTTTGGTCTTAATTAACTAAGTTTAGTCTTGATTGCGCTAAGCATGTATTAATGTTTGATTATATTCAATTAACTTCCAAATTTGCAATTTCTAAAATATATAATAATTAACATATTATTTTTTGTTAAGATTTATTATTAACTTTGTGATTGTATTAAGTTAAAGGAATAATTAAATACAAAAAGTAACTAAAGTGATTTAATATTAAATAGCACATGTCTTTCAAAAAATTGAAAGAAATTTTTCACTAAAATAGAACTCAACAATGGCAAAACATCATTTAACATTATAATATTTCTTTAAATTCGATGTAAATTTAAATTTATCATTATACATAGACTTTATTAATATATAAATAGATATTTATCAAGAATTGTACTTGATTCCAAAAAAAAAAAATCATTACCAACGACATCATACTTCATATAATGCTTGAAAGTGTGGACAACACACTTTGTTTTGATTCTATAGGCATTATGAAGATCCATGTATTTAGAGAGAAAATCCGTCTTAAAGTCGGATGTCGTCGGCAACCAATCTACTCCATTATCAAATAATGTCAACCATAGACGTGATTTTTTTCATTAGCACCTTGTGAATCAGCTTCAAACCATTTCATCTTGAAAGCATAAACAATTTTTTTCGAAAATATTTAAAAACAAAACTAAAAAATAAGTAATCATTAATTTTTAAATTGACATTAGTAAGACAAACGTTTGTTTTTCTAATTGATGTATTTATGTTAAATTATATTCAAAATTTCAAAACAAAAGACATTAATGAATATATCTAAAGAAATGGCTTGCAATTTATAGTATATATTATTATAAAATAAGAAAAATTAGTATAAATTTTTAAGTTCTTGTAAGAATATTTTAGTCTTAATTAACTAAGTTTTAGTTTTCATTGCGCTAAGCATATATTAGTGTTTGATTATATTCAATTAACTTCCGAATTAGCAATTTCTAAAATATATAATAATTAACATATTATTTTTTGCAAACATTCACTATTAACTTTGTTGATTGTATTAAGTTAAAGGTAAAACTAAAATTAAAAATAATTAAAGTGATTATAGCACATGTCTTTCAAAAAATTGAAAGAAATTTTACTTTAGAGTAGAATTCAACAATGGCAAAACATCATTTAACATTATAATATTTCTTTAAATTCAATGTAAATTTAAATTTATCATTACATACACTTTATTAATATATAAAAAGATATTTGTCATGAATTGTACTTGATTGCACTAAAATTTTGTCATCGCCAACGACATCAAACTTCATATAATGCTTGAAAAAGTGGGCGTTACTCTTTGTTTTGATTCTATGTGTATTATGAAGATCAGAGTATTTAGAGAGAAAATCCATCTTAAAGTTGGATGTCGTCGACCATTAATCGACTCCTTTATCCAATAATGTCAACCATAGACAAGATTTTTTACATTAGCACCTTGAGAATCTGCTTCAAACCCTTTGATCTTGAAAGCATATAGATTGTTTTTCGAAAATGTGTAAAAAAGAATTTTAAAAATAAATAATTATTAATTTTGAAAGTGACATTAGTAAGACAAAAGTTTGTTTTTTCAATCGATGTATTAATGTTAAATCATGTTCAAACTTTCAAAACAAAAGACATTAAGGAATATAACACGAAAAATGGCTTGTAATTTATAGTATATAATATTATAAAATAAGAAAGATTAGTATAAATTATTAAAGTTGTTGTAAGAATATTTTGGTCTTAATTAACTAAGTTTAGTCTTGATTGCGCTAAGCATGTATTAATGTTTGATTATATTCAATTAACTTCCAAATTTGCAATTTCTAAAATATATAATAATTAACATATTATTTTTTGTTAAGATTTATTATTAACTTTGTGATTGTATTAAGTTAAAGGAATAATTAAATACAAAAAGTAACTAAAGTGATTTAATATTAAATAGCACATGTCTTTCAAAAAATTGAAAGAAATTTTTCACTAAAATAGAACTCAACAATGGCAAAACATCATTTAACATTATAATATTTCTTTAAATTCGATGTAAATTTAAATTTATCATTATACATAGACTTTATTAATATATAAATAGATATTTATCAAGAATTGTACTTGATTCCAAAAAAAAAAATCATTACCAACGACATCATACTTCATATAATGCTTGAAAGTGTGGACAACACACTTTGTTTTGATTCTATAGGCATTATGAAGATCCATGTATTTAGAGAGAAAATCCGTCTTAAAGTCGGATGTCGTCGGCAACCAATCTACTCCATTATCAAATAATGTCAACCATAGACGTGATTTTTTTCATTAGCACCTTGTGAATCAGCTTCAAACCATTTCATCTTGAAAGCATAAAGAATTTTTTTCGAAAATATTTAAAAACAAAACTAAAAAATAAGTAATCATTAATTTTTAAATTGACATTAGTAAGACAAACGTTTGTTTTTCTAATTGATGTATTTATGTTAAATTATATTCAAAATTTCAAAACAAAAGACATTAATGAATATATCTAAAGAAATGGCTTGCAATTTATAGTATATATTATTATAAAATAAGAAAAATTAGTATAAATTTTTTAAGTTCTTGTAAGAATATTTTAGTCTTAATTAACTAAGTTTTAGTTTTCATTGCGCTAAGCATATATTAGTGTTTGATTATATTCAATTAACTTCCGAATTTGCAATTTCTAAAATATATAATAATTAACATATTATTTTTTGCAAACATTCACTATTAACTTTGTTGATTGTATTAAGTTAAAGGTAAAACTAAAATTAAAAATAATTAAAGTGATTATAGCACATGTCTTTCAAAAAATTGAAAGAAATTTTACTTTAGAGTAGAATTCAACAATGGCAAAACATCATTTAACATTATAATATTTCTTTAAATTCAATGTAAATTTAAATTTATCATTACATACACTTTATTAATATATAAAAAGATATTTGTCATGAATTGTACTTGATTGCACTAAAATTTTGTCATCGCCAACGACATCAAACTTCATATAATGCTTGAAAAAGTGGGCGTTACTCTTTGTTTTGATTCTATGTGTATTATGAAGATCAGAGTATTTAGAGAGAAAATCCATCTTAAAGTTGGATGTCGTCGACCATTAATCGACTCCTTTATCCAATAATGTCAACCATAGACAAGATTTTTTACATTAGCACCTTGAGAATCTGCTTCAAACCCTTTGATCTTGAAAGCATATAGATTGTTTTTCGAAAATGTGTAAAAAAGAATTTTAAAAATAAATAATTATTAATTTTGAAAGTGACATTAGTAAGACAAAAGTTTGTTTTTTCAATCGATGTATTAATGTTAAATCATGTTCAAACTTTCAAAACAAAAGACATTAAGGAATATAACACGAAAAATGGCTTGTAATTTATAGTATATAATATTATAAAATAAGAAAGATTAGTATAAATTATTAAAGTTGTTGTAAGAATATTTTGGTCTTAATTAACTAAGTTTAGTCTTGATTGCGCTAAGCATGTATTAATGTTTGATTATATTCAATTAACTTCCAAATTTGCAATTTCTAAAATATATAATAATTAACATATTATTTTTTGTTAAGATTTATTATTAACTTTGTGATTGTATTAAGTTAAAGGAATAATTAAATACAAAAAGTAACTAAAGTGATTTAATATTAAATAGCACATGTCTTTCAAAAAATTGAAAGAAATTTTTCACTAAAATAGAACTCAACAATGGCAAAACATCATTTAACATTATAATATTTCTTTAAATTCGATGTAAATTTAAATTTATCATTATACATAGACTTTATTAATATATAAATAGATATTTATCAAGAATTGTACTTGATTCCAAAAAAAAAAAATCATTACCAACGACATCATACTTCATATAATGCTTGAAAGTGTGGACAACACACTTTGTTTTGATTCTATAGGCATTATGAAGATCCATGTATTTAGAGAGAAAATCCGTCTTAAAGTCGGATGTCGTCGGCAACCAATCTACTCCATTATCAAATAATGTCAACCATAGACGTGATTTTTTTCATTAGCACCTTGTGAATCAGCTTCAAACCATTTCATCTTGAAAGCATAAAGAATTTTTTTCGAAAATATTTAAAAACAAAACTAAAAAATAAGTAATCATTAATTTTTAAATTGACATTAGTAAGACAAACGTTTGTTTTTCTAATTGATGTATTTATGTTAAATTATATTCAAAATTTCAAAACAAAAGACATTAATGAATATATCTAAAGAAATGGCTTGCAATTTATAGTATATATTATTATAAAATAAGAAAAATTAGTATAAATTTTTTAAGTTCTTGTAAGAATATTTTAGTCTTAATTAACTAAGTTTTAGTTTTCATTGCGCTAAGCATATATTAGTGTTTGATTATATTCAATTAACTTCCGAATTTGCAATTTCTAAAATATATAATAATTAACATATTATTTTTTGCAAACATTCACTATTAACTTTGTTGATTGTATTAAGTTAAAGGTAAAACTAAAATTAAAAATAATTAAAGTGATTATAGCACATGTCTTTCAAAAAATTGAAAGAAATTTTACTTTAGAGTAGAATTCAACAATGGCAAAACATCATTTAACATTATAATATTTCTTTAAATTCAATGTAAATTTAAATTTATCATTACATACACTTTATTAATATATAAAAAGATATTTGTCATGAATTGTACTTGATTGCACTAAAATTTTGTCATCGCCAACGACATCAAACTTCATATAATGCTTGAAAAAGTGGGCGTTACTCTTTGTTTTGATTCTATGTGTATTATGAAGATCAGAGTATTTAGAGAGAAAATCCATCTTAAAGTTGGATGTCGTCGACCATTAATCGACTCCTTTATCCAATAATGTCAACCATAGACAAGATTTTTTACATTAGCACCTTGAGAATCTGCTTCAAACCCTTTGATCTTGAAAGCATATAGATTGTTTTTCGAAAATGTGTAAAAAAGAATTTTAAAAATAAATAATTATTAATTTTGAAAGTGACATTAGTAAGACAAAAGTTTGTTTTTTCAATCGATGTATTAATGTTAAATCATGTTCAAACTTTCAAAACAAAAGACATTAAGGAATATAACACGAAAAATGGCTTGTAATTTATAGTATATAATATTATAAAATAAGAAAGATTAGTATAAATTATTAAAGTTGTTGTAAGAATATTTTGGTCTTAATTAACTAAGTTTAGTCTTGATTGCGCTAAGCATGTATTAATGTTTGATTATATTCAATTAACTTCCAAATTTGCAATTTCTAAAATATATAATAATTAACATATTATTTTTTGTTAAGATTTATTATTAACTTTGTGATTGTATTAAGTTAAAGGAATAATTAAATACAAAAAGTAACTAAAGTGATTTAATATTAAATAGCACATGTCTTTCAAAAAATTGAAAGAAATTTTTCACTAAAATAGAACTCAACAATGGCAAAACATCATTTAACATTATAATATTTCTTTAAATTCGATGTAAATTTAAATTTATCATTATACATAGACTTTATTAATATATAAATAGATATTTATCAAGAATTGTACTTGATTCCAAAAAAAAAAAATCATTACCAACGACATCATACTTCATATAATGCTTGAAAGTGTGGACAACACACTTTGTTTTGATTCTATAGGCATTATGAAGATCCATGTATTTAGAGAGAAAATCCGTCTTAAAGTCGGATGTCGTCGGCAACCAATCTACTCCATTATCAAATAATGTCAACCATAGACGTGATTTTTTTCATTAGCACCTTGTGAATCAGCTTCAAACCATTTCATCTTGAAAGCATAAAGAATTTTTTTCGAAAATATTTAAAAACAAAACTAAAAAATAAGTAATCATTAATTTTTAAATTGACATTAGTAAGACAAACGTTTGTTTTTCTAATTGATGTATTTATGTTAAATTATATTCAAAATTTCAAAACAAAAGACATTAATGAATATATCTAAAGAAATGGCTTGCAATTTATAGTATATATTATTATAAAATAAGAAAAATTAGTATAAATTTTTAAGTTCTTGTAAGAATATTTTAGTCTTAATTAACTAAGTTTTAGTTTTCATTGCGCTAAGCATATATTAGTGTTTGATTATATTCAATTAACTTCCGAATTTGCAATTTCTAAAATATATAATAATTAACATATTATTTTTTGCAAACATTCACTATTAACTTTGTTGATTGTATTAAGTTAAAGGTAAAACTAAAATTAAAAATAATTAAAGTGATTATAGCACATGTCTTTCAAAAAATTGAAAGAAATTTTACTTTAGAGTAGAATTCAACAATGGCAAAACATCATTTAACATTATAATATTTCTTTAAATTCAATGTAAATTTAAATTTATCATTACATACACTTTATTAATATATAAAAAGATATTTGTCATGAATTGTACTTGATTGCACTAAAATTTTGTCATCGCCAACGACATCAAACTTCATATAATGCTTGAAAAAGTGGGCGTTACTCTTTGTTTTGATTCTATGTGTATTATGAAGATCAGAGTATTTAGAGAGAAAATCCATCTTAAAGTTGGATGTCGTCGACCATTAATCGACTCCTTTATCCAATAATGTCAACCATAGACAAGATTTTTTACATTAGCACCTTGAGAATCTGCTTCAAACCCTTTGATCTTGAAAGCATATAGATTGTTTTTCGAAAATGTGTAAAAAAGAATTTTAAAAATAAATAATTATTAATTTTGAAAGTGACATTAGTAAGACAAAAGTTTGTTTTTTCAATCGATGTATTAATGTTAAATCATGTTCAAACTTTCAAAACAAAAGACATTAAGGAATATAACACGAAAAATGGCTTGTAATTTATAGTATATAATATTATAAAATAAGAAAGATTAGTATAAATTATTAAAGTTGTTGTAAGAATATTTTGGTCTTAATTAACTAAGTTTAGTCTTGATTGCGCTAAGCATGTATTAATGTTTGATTATATTCAATTAACTTCCAAATTTGCAATTTCTAAAATATATAATAATTAACATATTATTTTTTGTTAAGATTTATTATTAACTTTGTGATTGTATTAAGTTAAAGGAATAATTAAATACAAAAAGTAACTAAAGTGATTTAATATTAAATAGCACATGTCTTTCAAAAAATTGAATTTTTTTTTCACTAAAATAGAACTCAACAATGGCAAAACATCATTTAACATTATAATATTTCTTTAAATTCGATGTAAATTTAAATTTATCATTATACATAGACTTTATTAATATATAAATAGATATTTATCAAGAATTGTACTTGATTCCAAAAAAAAAAAATCATTACCAACGACATCATACTTCATATAATGCTTGAAAGTGTGGACAACACACTTTGTTTTGATTCTATAGGCATTATGAAGATCCATGTATTTAGAGAGAAAATCCGTCTTAAAGTCGGATGTCGTCGGCAACCAATCTACTCCATTATCAAATAATGTCAACCATAGACGTGATTTTTTTCATTAGCACCTTGTGAATCAGCTTCAAACCATTTCATCTTGAAAGCATAAAGAATTTTTTTCGAAAATATTTAAAAACAAAACTAAAAAATAAGTAATCATTAATTTTTAAATTGACATTAGTAAGACAAACGTTTGTTTTTCTAATTGATGTATTTATGTTAAATTATATTCAAAATTTCAAAACAAAAGACATTAATGAATATATCTAAAGAAATGGCTTGCAATTTATAGTATATATTATTATAAAATAAGAAAAATTAGTATAAATTTTTTAAGTTCTTGTAAGAATATTTTAGTCTTAATTAACTAAGTTTTAGTTTTCATTGCGCTAAGCATATATTAGTGTTTGATTATATTCAATTAACTTCCGAATTTGCAATTTCTAAAATATATAATAATTAACATATTATTTTTTGCAAACATTCACTATTAACTTTGTTGATTGTATTAAGTTAAAGGTAAAACTAAAATTAAAAATAATTAAAGTGATTATAGCACATGTCTTTCAAAAAATTGAAAGAAATTTTACTTTAGAGTAGAATTCAACAATGGCAAAACATCATTTAACATTATAATATTTCTTTAAATTCAATGTAAATTTAAATTTATCATTACATACACTTTATTAATATATAAAAAGATATTTGTCATGAATTGTACTTGATTGCACTAAAATTTTGTCATCGCCAACGACATCAAACTTCATATAATGCTTGAAAAAGTGGGCGTTACTCTTTGTTTTGATTCTATGTGTATTATGAAGATCAGAGTATTTAGAGAGAAAATCCATCTTAAAGTTGGATGTCGTCGACCATTAATCGACTCCTTTATCCAATAATGTCAACCATAGACAAGATTTTTTACATTAGCACCTTGAGAATCTGCTTCAAACCCTTTGATCTTGAAAGCATATAGATTGTTTTTCGAAAATGTGTAAAAAAGAATTTTAAAAATAAATAATTATTAATTTTGAAAGTGACATTAGTAAGACAAAAGTTTGTTTTTTCAATCGATGTATTAATGTTAAATCATGTTCAAACTTTCAAAACAAAAGACATTAAGGAATATAACACGAAAAATGGCTTGTAATTTATAGTATATAATATTATAAAATAAGAAAGATTAGTATAAATTATTAAAGTTGTTGTAAGAATATTTTGGTCTTAATTAACTAAGTTTAGTCTTGATTGCGCTAAGCATGTATTAATGTTTGATTATATTCAATTAACTTCCAAATTTGCAATTTCTAAAATATAATAATTAACATATTATTTTTTGTTAAGATTTATTATTAACTTTGTGATTGTATTAAGTTAAAGGAATAATTAAATACAAAAAGTAACTAAAGTGATTTAATATTAAATAGCACATGTCTTTCAAAAAATTGAAAGAAATTTTTCACTAAAATAGAACTCAACAATGGCAAAACATCATTTAACATTATAATATTTCTTTAAATTCGATGTAAATTTAAATTTATCATTATACATAGACTTTATTAATATATAAATAGATATTTATCAAGAATTGTACTTGATTCCAAAAAAAAAAATCATTACCAACGACATCATACTTCATATAATGCTTGAAAGTGTGGACAACACACTTTGTTTTGATTCTATAGGCATTATGAAGATCCATGTATTTAGAGAGAAAATCCGTCTTAAAGTCGGATGTCGTCGGCAACCAATCTACTCCATTATCAAATAATGTCAACCATAGACGTGATTTTTTTCATTAGCACCTTGTGAATCAGCTTCAAACCATTTCATCTTGAAAGCATAAAGAATTTTTTTCGAAAATATTTAAAAACAAAACTAAAAAATAAGTAATCATTAATTTTTAAATTGACATTAGTAAGACAAACGTTTGTTTTTCTAATTGATGTATTTATGTTAAATTATATTCAAAATTTCAAAACAAAAGACATTAATGAATATATCTAAAGAAATGGCTTGCAATTTATAGTATATATTATTATAAAATAAGAAAAATTAGTATAAATTTTTAAGTTCTTGTAAGAATATTTTAGTCTTAATTAACTAAGTTTTAGTTTTCATTGCGCTAAGCATATATTAGTGTTTGATTATATTCAATTAACTTCCGAATTAGCAATTTCTAAAATATATAATAATTAACATATTATTTTTTGCAAACATTCACTATTAACTTTGTTGATTGTATTAAGTTAAAGGTAAAACTAAAATTAAAAATAATTAAAGTGATTATAGCACATGTCTTTCAAAAAATTGAAAGAAATTTTACTTTAGAGTAGAATTCAACAATGGCAAAACATCATTTAACATTATAATATTTCTTTAAATTCAATGTAAATTTAAATTTATCATTACATACACTTTATTAATATATAAAAAGATATTTGTCATGAATTGTACTTGATTGCACTAAAATTTTGTCATCGCCAACGACATCAAACTTCATATAATGCTTGAAAAAGTGGGCGTTACTCTTTGTTTTGATTCTATGTGTATTATGAAGATCAGAGTATTTAGAGAGAAAATCCATCTTAAAGTTGGATGTCGTCGACCATTAATCGACTCCTTTATCCAATAATGTCAACCATAGACAAGATTTTTTACATTAGCACCTTGAGAATCTGCTTCAAACCCTTTGATCTTGAAAGCATATAGATTGTTTTTCGAAAATGTGTAAAAAAGAATTTTAAAAATAAATAATTATTAATTTTGAAAGTGACATTAGTAAGACAAAAGTTTGTTTTTTCAATCGATGTATTAATGTTAAATCATGTTCAAACTTTCAAAACAAAAGACATTAAGGAATATAACACGAAAAATGGCTTGTAATTTATAGTATATAATATTATAAAATAAGAAAGATTAGTATAAATTATTAAAGTTGTTGTAAGAATATTTTGGTCTTAATTAACTAAGTTTAGTCTTGATTGCGCTAAGCATGTATTAATGTTTGATTATATTCAATTAACTTCCAATTTGCAATTTCTAAAATATATAATAATTAACATATTATTTTTTGTTAAGATTTATTATTAACTTTGTGATTGTATTAAGTTAAAGGAATAATTAAATACAAAAAGTAACTAAAGTGATTTAATATTAAATAGCACATGTCTTTCAAAAAATTGAAAGAAATTTTTCACTAAAATAGAACTCAACAATGGCAAAACATCATTTAACATTATAATATTTCTTTAAATTCGATGTAAATTTAAATTTATCATTATACATAGACTTTATTAATATATAAATAGATATTTATCAAGAATTGTACTTGATTCCAAAAAAAAAAATCATTACCAACGACATCATACTTCATATAATGCTTGAAAGTGTGGACAACACACTTTGTTTTGATTCTATAGGCATTATGAAGATCCATGTATTTAGAGAGAAAATCCGTCTTAAAGTCGGATGTCGTCGGCAACCAATCTACTCCATTATCAAATAATGTCAACCATAGACGTGATTTTTTTCATTAGCACCTTGTGAATCAGCTTCAAACCATTTCATCTTGAAAGCATAAAGAATTTTTTTCGAAAATATTTAAAAACAAAACTAAAAAATAAGTAATCATTAATTTTTAAATTGACATTAGTAAGACAAACGTTTGTTTTTCTAATTGATGTATTTATGTTAAATTATATTCAAAATTTCAAAACAAAAGACATTAATGAATATATCTAAAGAAATGGCTTGCAATTTATAGTATATATTATTATAAAATAAGAAAAATTAGTATAAAATTTTTAAGTTCTTGTAAGAATATTTTAGTCTTAATTAACTAAGTTTTAGTTTTCATTGCGCTAAGCATATATTAGTGTTTGATTATATTCAATTAACTTCCGAATTAGCAATTTCTAAAATATATAATAATTAACATATTATTTTTTGCAAACATTCACTATTAACTTTGTTGATTGTATTAAGTTAAAGGTAAAACTAAAATTAAAAATAATTAAAGTGATTATAGCACATGTCTTTCAAAAAATTGAAAGAAATTTTACTTTAGAGTAGAATTCAACAATGGCAAAACATCATTTAACATTATAATATTTCTTTAAATTCAATGTAAATTTAAATTTATCATTACATACACTTTATTAATATATAAAAAGATATTTGTCATGAATTGTACTTGATTGCACTAAAATTTTGTCATCGCCAACGACATCAAACTTCATATAATGCTTGAAAAAGTGGGCGTTACTCTTTGTTTTGATTCTATGTGTATTATGAAGATCAGAGTATTTAGAGAGAAAATCCATCTTAAAGTTGGATGTCGTCGACCATTAATCGACTCCTTTATCCAATAATGTCAACCATAGACAAGATTTTTTACATTAGCACCTTGAGAATCTGCTTCAAACCCTTTGATCTTGAAAGCATATAGATTGTTTTTCGAAAATGTGTAAAAAAGAATTTTAGAAATAAATAATTATTAATTTTGAAAGTGACATTAGTAAGACAAAAGTTTGTTTTTTCAATCGATGTATTAATGTTAAATCATGTTCAAACTTTCAAAACAAAAGACATTAAGGAATATAACACGAAAAATGGCTTGTAATTTATAGTATATAATATTATAAAATAAGAAAGATTAGTATAAATTATTAAAGTTGTTGTAAGAATATTTTGGTCTTAATTAACTAAGTTTAGTCTTGATTGCGCTAAGCATGTATTAATGTTTGATTATATTCAATTAACTTCCGAATTTGCAATTTCTAAAATATATAATAATTAACATATTATTTTTTGTTAAGATTTATTATTAACTTTGTGATTGTATTAAGTTAAAGGAATAATTAAATACAAAAAGTAACTAAAGTGATTTAATATTAAATAGCACATGTCTTTCAAAAAATTGAACAAAATTTTTCACTAAAATAGAACTCAACAATGGCAAAACATCATTTAACATTATAATATTTCTTTAAATTCGATGTAAATTTAAATTTATCATTATACATAGACTTTATTAATATATAAATAGATATTTATCAAGAATTGTACTTGATTCCAAAAAAAAAAAATCATTACCAACGACATCATACTTCATATAATGCTTGAATGTGTGGACAACACACTTTGTTTTGATTCTATAGGCATTATGAAGATCCATGTATTTAGAGAGAAAATCCGTCTTAAAGTCGGATGTCGTCGGCAACCAATCTACTCCATTATCAAATAATGTCAACCATAGACGTGATTTTTTTCATTAGCACCTTGTGAATCAGCTTCAAACCATTTCATCTTGAAAGCATAAAGAATTTTTTTCGAAAATATTTAAAAACAAAACTAAAAAATAAGTAATCATTAATTTTTAAATTGACATTAGTAAGACAAACGTTTGTTTTTCTAATTGATGTATTTATGTTAAATTATATTCAAAATTTCAAAACAAAAGACATTAATGAATATATCTAAAGAAATGGCTTGCAATTTATAGTATATATTATTATAAAATAAGAAAAATTAGTATAAAATTTTTAAGTTCTTGTAAGAATATTTTAGTCTTAATTAACTAAGTTTTAGTTTTCATTGCGCTAAGCATATATTAGTGTTTGATTATATTCAATTAACTTCCGAATTTGCAATTTCTAAAATATATAATAATTAACATATTATTTTTTGCAAACATTCACTATTAACTTTGTTGATTGTATTAAGTTAAAGGTAAAACTAAAATTAAAAATAATTAAAGTGATTATAGCACATGTCTTTCAAAAAATTGAAAGAAATTTTACTTTAGAGTAGAATTCAACAATGGCAAAACATCATTTAACATTATAATATTTCTTTAAATTCAATGTAAATTTAAATTTATCATTACATACACTTTATTAATATATAAAAAGATATTTGTCATGAATTGTACTTGATTGCACTAAAATTTTGTCATCGCCAACGACATCAAACTTCATATAATGCTTGAAAAAGTGGGCGTTACTCTTTGTTTTGATTCTATGTGTATTATGAAGATCAGAGTATTTAGAGAGAAAATCCATCTTAAAGTTGGATGTCGTCGACCATTAATCGACTCCTTTATCCAATAATGTCAACCATAGACAAGATTTTTTACATTAGCACCTTGAGAATCTGCTTCAAACCCTTTGATCTTGAAAGCATATAGATTGTTTTTCGAAAATGTGTAAAAAAGAATTTTAAAAATAAATAATTATTAATTTTGAAAGTGACATTAGTAAGACAAAAGTTTGTTTTTTCAATCGATGTATTAATGTTAAATCATGTTCAAACTTTCAAAACAAAAGACATTAAGGAATATAACACGAAAAATGGCTTGTAATTTATAGTATATAATATTATAAAATAAGAAAGATTAGTATAAATTATTAAAGTTGTTGTAAGAATATTTTGGTCTTAATTAACTAAGTTTAGTCTTGATTGCGCTAAGCATGTATTAATGTTTGATTATATTCAATTAACTTCCAAATTTGCAATTTCTAAAATATATAATAATTAACATATTATTTTTTGTTAAGATTTATTATTAACTTTGTGATTGTATTAAGTTAAAGGAATAATTAAATACAAAAAGTAACTAAAGTGATTTAATATTAAATAGCACATGTCTTTCAAAAAATTGAACAAAATTTTTCACTAAAATAGAACTCAACAATGGCAAAACATCATTTAACATTATAATATTTCTTTAAATTCGATGTAAATTTAAATTTATCATTATACATAGACTTTATTAATATATAAATAGATATTTATCAAGAATTGTACTTGATTCCAAAAAAAAAAAATCATTACCAACGACATCATACTTCATATAATGCTTGAATGTGTGGACAACACACTTTGTTTTGATTCTATAGGCATTATGAAGATCCATGTATTTAGAGAGAAAATCCGTCTTAAAGTCGGATGTCGTCGGCAACCAATCTACTCCATTATCAAATAATGTCAACCATAGACGTGATTTTTTTCATTAGCACCTTGTGAATCAGCTTCAAACCATTTCATCTTGAAAGCATAAAGAATTTTTTTCGAAAATATTTAAAAACAAAACTAAAAAATAAGTAATCATTAATTTTTAAATTGACATTAGTAAGACAAACGTTTGTTTTTCTAATTGATGTATTTATGTTAAATTATATTCAAAATTTCAAAACAAAAGACATTAATGAATATATCTAAAGAAATGGCTTGCAATTTATAGTATATATTATTATAAAATAAGAAAAATTAGTATAAAATTTTTAAGTTCTTGTAAGAATATTTTAGTCTTAATTAACTAAGTTTTAGTTTTCATTGCGCTAAGCATATATTAGTGTTTGATTATATTCAATTAACTTCCGAATTTGCAATTTCTAAAATATATAATAATTAACATATTATTTTTTGCAAACATTCACTATTAACTTTGTTGATTGTATTAAGTTAAAGGTAAAACTAAAATTAAAAATAATTAAAGTGATTATAGCACATGTCTTTCAAAAAATTGAAAGAAATTTTACTTTAGAGTAGAATTCAACAATGGCAAAACATCATTTAACATTATAATATTTCTTTAAATTCAATGTAAATTTAAATTTATCATTACATACACTTTATTAATATATAAAAAGATATTTGTCATGAATTGTACT
This sequence comes from Lathyrus oleraceus, assembly GCF_024323335.1. NCBI lineage: Eukaryota > Viridiplantae > Streptophyta > Magnoliopsida > Fabales > Fabaceae > Lathyrus > Lathyrus oleraceus. The sequence continues at coordinate 140,825 of NW_026112442.1, forward strand.
TGATTGCACTAAAATTTTGTCATCGCCAACGACATCAAACTTCATATAATGCTTGAAAAAGTGGGCGTTACTCTTTGTTTTGATTCTATGTGTATTATGAAGATCAGAGTATTTAGAGAGAAAATCCATCTTAAAGTTGGATGTCGTCGACCATTAATCGACTCCTTTATCCAATAATGTCAACCATAGACAAGATTTTTTACATTAGCACCTTGAGAATCTGCTTCAAACCCTTTGATCTTGAAAGCATATAGATTGTTTTTCGAAAATGTGTAAAAAAGAATTTTAAAAATAAATAATTATTAATTTTGAAAGTGACATTAGTAAGACAAAAGTTTGTTTTTTCAATCGATGTATTAATGTTAAATCATGTTCAAACTTTCAAAACAAAAGACATTAAGGAATATAACACGAAAAATGGCTTGTAATTTATAGTATATAATATTATAAAATAAGAAAGATTAGTATAAATTATTAAAGTTGTTGTAAGAATATTTTGGTCTTAATTAACTAAGTTTAGTCTTGATTGCGCTAAGCATGTATTAATGTTTGATTATATTCAATTAACTTCCAAATTTGCAATTTCTAAAATATATAATAATTAACATATTATTTTTTGTTAAGATTTATTATTAACTTTGTGATTGTATTAAGTTAAAGGAATAATTAAATACAAAAAGTAACTAAAGTGATTTAATATTAAATAGCACATGTCTTTCAAAAAATTGAACAAAATTTTTCACTAAAATAGAACTCAACAATGGCAAAACATCATTTAACATTATAATATTTCTTTAAATTCGATGTAAATTTAAATTTATCATTATACATAGACTTTATTAATATATAAATAGATATTTATCAAGAATTGTACTTGATTCCAAAAAAAAAAATCATTACCAACGACATCATACTTCATATAATGCTTGAATGTGTGGACAACACACTTTGTTTTGATTCTATAGGCATTATGAAGATCCATGTATTTAGAGAGAAAATCCGTCTTAAAGTCGGATGTCGTCGGCAACCAATCTACTCCATTATCAAATAATGTCAACCATAGACGTGATTTTTTTCATTAGCACCTTGTGAATCAGCTTCAAACCATTTCATCTTGAAAGCATAAAGAATTTTTTTCGAAAATATTTAAAAACAAAACTAAAAAATAAGTAATCATTAATTTTTAAATTGACATTAGTAAGACAAACGTTTGTTTTTCTAATTGATGTATTTATGTTAAATTATATTCAAAATTTCAAAACAAAAGACATTAATGAATATATCTAAAGAAATGGCTTGCAATTTATAGTATATATTATTATAAAATAAGAAAAATTAGTATAAAATTTTTAAGTTCTTGTAAGAATATTTTAGTCTTAATTAACTAAGTTTTAGTTTTCATTGCGCTAAGCATATATTAGTGTTTGATTATATTCAATTAACTTCCGAATTTGCAATTTCTAAAATATATAATAATTAACATATTATTTTTTGCAAACATTCACTATTAACTTTGTTGATTGTATTAAGTTAAAGGTAAAACTAAAATTAAAAATAATTAAAGTGATTATAGCACATGTCTTTCAAAAAATTGAAAGAAATTTTACTTTAGAGTAGAATTCAACAATGGCAAAACATCATTTAACATTATAATATTTCTTTAAATTCAATGTAAATTTAAATTTATCATTACATACACTTTATTAATATATAAAAAGATATTTGTCATGAATTGTACTTGATTGCACTAAAATTTTGTCATCGCCAACGACATCAAACTTCATATAATGCTTGAAAAAGTGGGCGTTACTCTTTGTTTTGATTCTATGTGTGTCATACGGTGAACTGGACTTTTTGTGGTTTTAATCGCAATGTCGCGGTTAGCAAGAGTCGCCACCGACTTTTCTTTTATCCAATAAGGAAAGGTGGAAAAGAACAGATAAGACCTTAATTTAGATTTTGGGTTCGGGAGGTACATTATACAGAGGGAAGGTGTTAGCACCCTTTGTATCCATGGTTATCCATGGGCTCTTAATTGCTCGATCACTTATATTATTTTTGTCTAAAAAAGTGTTTGTGAATTGTTTGGAAAATTGTTTTGAAAAGAGAATTTAACTTTGTAATGATTCTTGTATGAATGTATACAAAGTGGTTATCCCGTTTTAGTTTTGAAAATTGTTTAGAAAAATATAACTCGGTAATGATTCTAGTATGAATGTATACCAAGTGGTGATTTTCTAAAGGCATTTTGAAAGGTGTGAGGTGCAAAAAATGTTTTAAGTTGTGAGCCAGCAATTAAGAGTTATACCGACCCAAGGTCTTTACGGGCATTTCCTATCCTTATGAGGGTAAAACTGTCCTTATTATTGAGAAATAAGTAGTTTTATCCTTTGGATGTAAAAGGGTCATCGTAGGGTCATCGATTGGTCATTGAAGGCAACAGTTATGAGGATACCTTAGCATTCGAAGGGACTATCATCATTTAACCGTAGGCAACATCGGAGGGTCATCGAGGGACAAAGTTGTATATTCGAAGGCAACATCCGAGGGACTATAATTTATTTTATGATGATTTAACCGAAGGGTCTTTGCTAAGGGTATCCCCACGTTCGCGGGACATGACCGTAATATCGTAATCGTAAGGCAACAAAGAGAGGTCCAAGATCACTTATTCAAAGGCAAAGTTTTACAATTAATTATATAATTAGGATGAAACTCCACATTAAAATTATTAAAAATAATATATTAAAAAATTAATACATTAGAAATTAATACATTAAAAATTAATTTAGGGTGAAACTCCACAAGGGTATCCCACAAATAAAGTGGAATACCTAGCCAATAACCTTTTCCTGGGATATGTGAACCTTTACGAAACTCAAAAAAAGAAACATGTCAGAACACCAAATCAGGGTGCAATCGAAGATTACACCGGAGAAATATCACAACAATAAATAGGATAGGATGAATAATGCATGGCTATGATAAAAACATAAAAAAAACAGACTAGAAGAATCAGGTACTGTCTCGTTCGCCTCTGCCTCGCCTAGCGAAGGCCACGGATTTTGAATTTGAAAACAGCCCCATGTTATGAACTTTGAATTTTATGGCATTTTATCACAGGAATAACATGGTCAAACATTCAGGGTATTCAGGCATATTTAAATTCCCATACGAAAGCAAATTATATATCAACATTTAATCATGATGCATTATATATGTAGATATGGCCAATTGAAAGTATAAACAATAGAGATACGCAAACCTGTTTGCCAATTCAAGGTTGAAGGGATTGACCACTTGTAGTATCGGAATAAGTTAGGCAGCGGGAATTGGACGGCGATGGCTTCGGTGCAGATGGGCTGCCTTCAGGGTTTCTTTACTCTGAATTCTCCGGGTAGGCAGGGTTCCTATGCCAAAGTTTCTATCCGTCCTTCTCTGTTCTCTCTCTTTCTTTTTCCTCAAGGTTTTGTTCCAAGGAAACCTCAGAGTGTTTTGCTTCTCTTCCTTCTTTCTCCAGTGAATCTCCCAGTGTAAACTCCAAGTCTAACTCCCCCACTGAAACTTCAGTATTTATAGACTAATTTCGTGGGTAATGGGCTTGGAATGAGGGAGACCCAAGTCCAAAATAATTTGTTATATTTTATTTATATATTTATTTTAATTATTTAATTAATTAATTAATTAATTAATTAATTAATTAATTAATTAAATTTTTTTTTTTTTTTTGTAGGAAAAATGATGGGTAATTTTTGGGGTATGACAGCTGCCCCTGTTCAATATTCTTGAACCGAGAGAGTTAGGATGGCGTGTATGCCATTCGTGGTCTGGAGGTGGAAGATTATTGAACACTAGAATGCCCCAAAAATTTGCACTTGAGAATCGACAGTTGGTCTTGATGGAGATGGGCTTAAAGATGCCATCCGGGAGGTTTGATGACGAAAGCTTCAGATCGCGTCGTATATTAGGCCAATTTGAAGACATGGGTGCCACACTGGGTCGTACGTTAGACCGTATAATGAGTCATCCATTAGGCTGCCGACTTCGCTGGGGAGTCGGAGTGTGTCATATGCTGTTGGGGATAAAGGATCAGAATGGACCATACGCTAGATCGTATCTGAGTTGCAGAATGAGTCGTACGTTAGGCCGCATCTGATGATGAAAGCGGTAGTCGTACGCCAGACTACACTTCAGAAATGTACCGTACGTTAGGTAGCATCTGAGGGTTGTAAGATTCAAACGGGTCGTACGTTAGACAGCGTTGGGGTTGTTGAAGTTCAGAATGGATCGTACGTTAGATCGTATCCGAGTTGTAGAATGAGCCGTCCGTTAGGCTGCATCTGAAAAAGAAAGTAGTCGTACGCTAGACTACACCCCTGAATGTACCGTACGCTAGGCAGCATCTGAGGATTTGAAGGTCCAAATGGGTCGTACGTTAGACCGCATTGGAGTTGCTGAAGAAGTCATATGTTGGGCTGAATCAGAATGAACCGTACGTTAGGCTGTATCTGATAACCTGTATATGTTGTACTTGCAATAAATGTCTGGGATGGGCTTAGAGATGCCATCGTTAGGAGGATATCGAAGTGTTGTCAGAATGAATGTTCCCATGAACTGTATTTGAAATATGTATCTGAATCTTGAATGTGATTGATAAAGGTGTCTGTCTGAATGAACCTTCTACTTTGACTATATCAGGAGGATAATTAACCTGCAAAGAAAAAGTTAGCTTCATGCTATGTCATGATGCATGAGATGTTTCGTGTTATGCTAAAATAAATGTGAATGTTGTATGCATGCGTATGCTGTGAAAGGATGTAATGAATGAGTTATGCGTATGAGAAGTTCTGCTTGGGGACTCTACTGGGGAAAATAAATCCCCATCTACTGATTTGAGACATTTGTGTCGATGACCCTTTCTCGGCTGGGGATGCTTGATTTCGGTCTGATGGTGGAAATATTCAACAGAGCCTGGCTGGGGATGGATGAGATGATCAATCTGTCTGGTGACGCCGACCTCTGTTGGGGAGTAACTGGCTGTGCCGGGGAATACTGCTAATTTCTTCTGAGGAATAACAGACTTGCTGGGGGAATAGAATTGGTAGCGGATTCATTGGAAGCATGGTTAGACCTTCTCCTCGATCCTGAAGTCGGGTAGTAATTGCTATTGCTATTCTACGCATATATTTTGGTAAACATTTATCATATTCAAATGCACATATTAATTCAAATTAAATCAATGGACATTTACGCAAACAAAACAGAAAAAGTAAAACAAAAGCATCTTTTTTGAAATGAATTGCATTGATTTTGAAAGGAGGCCTATGAACAGGCAATTTGTGTACAAGGAGACAGAAATCCTAGTAAGAGGAAATTGTCGAAAACAAAGAGAAAGCTATGTGGAAGAAGTCCTATTGATTTTAAGCCTACTACTGTCATTATGTCTTCGAGCATCTCATCCCTTGCTGTCGGATAGAAGTGATTGGCTTGGTCAGTCCCTCGAACTTGGATGAAAGTTGACTGAGAACGGGACATAGTCATACGCTTTAATCCCTAATTTTTGCCTGGACCGCCTTTTCAGGTTTTCAGTCCACCAGGATACCCTTTTTTGCCCAAGCCGCCTTTTCAGGTTTTCGACTTGCCGGGTGTACATTTTTTTTTATATATCCCTAATTTTTGCCCGAACCCTTTTGGTTCGCCGGGATGCCCTTACTTTTGCCTAGATACGTCGATCTAGCGGGTCTCTTTTATGCGTAGTATTTTTTAACTATGTCCGCGTTCACGGGATGTGGGAAGTCTTCACCATCCATTGTAGCGAGTATCATGGCTCCACCTGAGAATACCTTCTTAACTACAAATGGCCCTTCGTATGTGGGAGTCCATTTGCCTCTGGGGTCAGTTTGTGGTAGGATGATGCGTTTGATTACCAAGTCGCCAATTTGATACACTTGTCTCTTGACCTTTTTGTTGAATGCCCTGGTCATGCGCTTCTGATATATCTGCCCGTGACATACAGCCGCAAGTCTCTTCTCATCCATCAAATTTATCTGATCGAGTCGAGTCTGAATCCATTCGTCCTCGTCTAAGCCCGCCTCTTTCATGATCCTTAGAGAGGGAATCTGAACTTCCACTGGTAAAACGGCTTCCATTCCGTAGACTAAAGAGAAAGGAGTTGCCCCTGTCGAAGTTCGCACGGAAGTACGATAACCATGAAGAGCAAATGGTAACATCTCATGCCAGTCTTTGTATGTTACCGTCATCTTTTGTATAATCTTCTTAATATTCTTATTAGCCGCTTCTACAGCGCCGTTCATCTTTGGCCGGTACGGAGAAGAGTTATGGTGTTTTATTTTGAACTGCGTGCAGAGTTCAGTAATCATCTTGTTGTTCAAATTAGTGCCATTGTCAGTGATAATTCTCTCAGGGACGCCGTATCGGCAGATGAGGCTGTTCTTGATGAATCGTGCCACCACATTCTTAGTAACAGAAGCAAATGAGGCTGCCTCCACCCACTTTGTGAAGTAATCAATAGCAACAAGGATGAAACGATGTCCATTAGAGGCGGTAGGTTTAATCTCGCCAATCATATCAATGCCCCACATTGCAAAGGGCCACGGCGCGGTCAACACGTTTAATGGAGCAGGAGGCACATGTACTTTATCCGCATAGATCTGGCACTTATGACAAGTTCTGGAGTGATGGTGGCAATCAGTTTCCATGGTAGACCAATAATACCCTGACCTCAGAATCTTCTTGGCCATTGTATGTCCACTAGAATGAGTCCCAAAGATACCGTCGTGCATGTCTTCCATAATCTTCTCTGATTCCTTTCTATCCACACAGCGAAGCAAAGTCGAATCATGGTTACGTTTGTACAATATTCCATTACTCAAAAAGAATTTAGCGGAGAACTTCCTCAGAAATTTCCTGTCATTGATGGATGTCCCTTCAGGGTATTCCTGAGCTTCTAAATATCTTTTTATCTCGTGGAACCAAGGCTTCTCTTCTACTTCATCAGCGTTAAGTTCATAACAATATGCTGGTTCGTCTAGTCGTTCAATGGTAATCCGGGGAGCTTCATTGTCCCATCTGACTCTGAACATAGATGACATGGTAGCTAATGCGTCTGCCAACTGGTTCTCCTCTCGTGGAATATGTTCGAATGTGATCTCTTCAAAGTATGGGATTAATGTCAACACCCGTTCTCGATAAGGGATGAGATTCGGATGTTTAGTGTCCCATTCTCCTTTGACCTGACTGATTACTAAGGCTGAGTCTCCATACACCCTCAAAAACTTGATTCTTAGGTCTATAGCAGCTCTGAGTCCCAAAATACACGCTTCATACTCAGCCATATTGTTGGTACACTCAAAACATAGTCTAGCGGTGAAAGGCGTATGGCCACCCTTGGGGGAAATGATCACGACGCCAATACCGTTGCCCAATGCGTTAGACGATCCATCAAAAACCATAGTCCATCGGGATCCCACTTCGGGTCCTTCATTCGGTCCAGGTTCTTCATAATCAGTAACAAGCATGACATCCTCATCTGGGAACTCAAAATTCATAGACTGATAATCATTCACGGCCTGATGAGCCAAATGATCAGCTAGCACGCTTCCTTTGATTGCTTTTTGGGTGGTATACTGGATATCATACTCTGTTAAAATCATCTGCCATCTTGCTATTCTTCCGGAGAGGGCGGGTTTCTCAAATATGTATTTGATAGGATCCATCTTAGAAATCAACAAAGTGGTGTGATTCAACATATACTGTCTTAGTCGGCGAGCAGCCCAGGCCAAAGCACAGCAAGTTTTCTCGAGCAGTGAGTATCTTGTTTCACAGTCGGTAAACTTTTTGCTAAGGTAGTATATGGCATGCTCTTTTCGACCAGACTCGTCATGTTGCCCCAACACGCACCCCATTGAGTTTTCTAAAACGGTCAAATACATGATTAGAGGTCTTCCCAGAATCGGAGGTTCTTGGAGGTACTTCTTGATTTTGTCGAAAGCTTCTTGACATTCATCATTCCATATCATCTCTTGATTTTTTCTCAGTAACTTGAAGATGGGTTTGCAAGTAGCGGTCAAATGGGAAATAAATCGGGCAATGTAATTCAAACGTCCCAAGAAACCTCTGACTTCTTTATCCGTACGGGGAACTGGCATCTCTTGAATAGCTCTCACCTTGGCTGGGTCAACCTCAATACCTTTACCACTGACAATAAAGCCCAAGAGTTTACCAGATCTTACTCCAAAGGTGCATTTGTTCGGGTTCAATCTCAACTTGTATTTCTTCAGCCTCTCAAACAGTTTGTATAAATGATCGAGATGTTCTTCTTCAGTATGAGATCTGGCTATCATGTCATCCACATATACTTCTATTTCATGATGGATCATGTCATGGAACAAAACCACCATAGCACGCTGGTATGTTGCTCCTGCGTTCTTTAAACCGAATGGCATTACTTTATAACAGAAGGTGCCCCATTGCGTCACAAACGTAGTCTTCTCCATGTCCTCAGGTGCCATTTTGATCTGGTTATAACCCGAGAATCCATCCATGAAGGAGAATACCTTGTGTTGAGCGGTGTTGTCTACCAGAACATCAATGTGTGGCAGTGGGAAATCATCCTTGGGACTCGCTCTATTCAAATCTCTGTAATCCACACACATTCGCACCTTACCATCCTTCTTTGGCACTGGTACCACATTAGCAACCCATTGAGGATAAGAAGTAACCGCCAGAAAACCAGCATCGAATTGTTTCATGACTTCGGCCTTGATTTTCTCGGACATTTCAGGACGCATGCGACGAACCTTTTGCTTAACAGGACGACAATCTTCCTTCGTCGGCAAACGATGCACTACTATATCGGTATCCAGCCCTGGCATGTCTTCGTAAGACCAAGCAAAAATCTCCACATAGTCATGTAGCATTTGAATCAATCTTTTTTGACACTGATTTCCAAGCCTGCTCCTATTTTGACTTCTCTCTTGTCCACCTCGGTACCCAGATTTACAGTCTCAACTGACTCCTCATGCGGCTGTATAGTCCTTTCTTCTTGTAGTAACATTCTGGCAAGTTCTTCAGGTACTTCACAATCTTCCTCACTTCCATCTTCGGCTCGGTAGATCGGATTTTCAAAGTCATAATGAACAGTAGTAGAACTATTATCAACAGGATCCAGAGTGGATAGGGATCTGCAATTCGTTACGTGCGTGTGTGTAAGAAAACATAGCTCGTTTGAAAGATAATAGGAAAGACAAAGAGCGCAATATTTGAATGCAAAACGTCCATTGATTTATTGAATATAAATATGCTTATGAAAATGACAAAACCCTTAACAAATTAGCTATTGTGCCTCGGGCATAGACACAATGCTTTAAGAAGTTTGATTGTAAAAGAAAATTAAAATTTGCAATTCTAGAATAAACAATAACAATTACTCCTGACTAAAGGAAATCGGGATAATGTCTTCAGTCTTCCAATTGTTGAGTCCGTCACCAATTGTTGGGAAAATCCAGCTATCCAAGTCGCAATCACTATCAGCATCTTCCATAGCATTAATCTGATTTTTGACTATCTTTCCAGAGTTAAACCCCAGGCCAGCTTTATCAGACTTGTACGGTACATTGATCAGTTGACCCCAACCAGCACGATCACCATTTTCAATCGCGGCTTGAGCATCTTTCAGAGAGATCATGACAGGGGGAGCACGAACAACCTTGGGCACAAGGGGAGTTGGCTTAAGGACAGGACTGGGTGGAGGAACCACTTCAAATGACTGAGAAGGAGTCTCAAAGAATTCACCATCCATCTCGACGTATTTGAAGGCTTGCACACTACTGACAATATACTCTTCTTCTCCACATACAGTGACAACCATGCCTGCTATTGGATACTTCAGCTTTTGATGAAGCGACGAAGCTACCGCACCTGCCCCATGGATCCAAGGGCGCCCCAACAAGCAGGAGTAGGCGGGACGAATGTCCATCACGTGAAAGGTAGTGTTGAAGACTTGAGGTCCTATCTTGATAGGGAGAACCACTTCACCATAGACAACACTCTTCGCACCATCGTAAGCACGCACCACAACATCACTAGGTTTCAGTTCAATGCCTTTGTAGTCAAATTTATCGAGTACAGCTTTCGGGAGCACATTCAAGGAAGAGCCGTTGTCGATCAACACGTGAGCCAGGGTGATCCCCTCACACTCGATGGAGATATGCAGAGCTTTATTGTGATTCTTTCCTGCTGGCGTCAGGTCAGCATCGGAAAAGCCTAGGCCATTGTCAACAGTCAAATTAGCAACATAATGTTCGAATTGATCGACGGATGTTTCTTGAGGCACATGAGCGGTCTTCAAGAATTTCATCAATGCATTGGCATGGGATTCAGAGGATAATAACAAGGACAACATTGAGATTTTAGACGGAGTATGCCCCAATTGTTCCACTACATCAAAATCGCTCTTACGGATGATTTTCAGCATCTCTTCCATTTCCTGTTTGGCAACATCTTCAGAAGTAACTTCGACCGATGTCTCTGACTGAGGAGGATTGACTGGTCTTTTTCCTCGAATTTCGGGAGCGGGAGGTGAGATTTCTGGGGAGTAGATCCTTCCACTTCGAGTAACTTTACTAGTCCCCACAATATCATTAGGATTAGCAGAACTACCAACTTGCTTTATGCCATGGATGTAAACGTCGCCTCCATAGTTCCACGGAATAGCTTTGCTGGAGGAATATGGCACGGGGCCAGGTGCGGTAATAATCAGGGGAGCCACTTTGGGCTCAGCGGTAATCTTCACAGGCACTCTAGTAGCGGTAATCTTCACTGGAGCTTTGGACCTAGCAATCACAGATACCTCTTCAATAGAGTTGTCCACCTTAGGAACCCTTTCAAATAGAATTGTACGATCATCCATCAGCCGTTGAATGCCGTTCTTCAACTTCAAACAATCATTGGGTCGGAGTACACAGAGATCGCAATCTTCAGCACAACCTGGAAATAAACCAGCTTGCAATAAATTCTTCTTAACGATCAGGAGAGGAGATGCTAAATCAGCAACGTCAGTAACGTGAGAATTGTCGTCCACAACATTAACATTCTGGTCATGATTAGGCATAGGTGCTGTGATGACATTGGGGGTCGCCGGAGGATCAAATTCAATTTCTCCAGCGTCGATCATATCCTGAATCTTGTTCTTCAACAACCAGCAATCATTCGTATCATGCCCGGGGCTATCGGAGTGATAGGCACACCTGGCGTTGGGATTATAACGAGGAGAAGTAGTGTTGGGATTTGCAGGAGGGCCTCTGAGGGTAATCAAATTGGCCTTTAACATACTCTGCAGTGCTTGGGTTAAAGTCATATTGATCTTGGTAAACTGTCTTCTCGACCTGTCTTGTCTGTGTTGGAAGTTCTGAGATGGCGGTGCGGCAATTGTAACTGCCCCAACAGTATGGTCACGATTCTTCTTGTTATGCTTCCTCTCACTGTACACAGCATTTGATTCATTCTTTCCCTGATAGGACTTTTTGGTGCTTGCAGAAGTAGCTGCCTGTATCTTTCCACTTCGAATGCCGCTTTCAACCCGTTCACCTGTCAAGATAAGTTCAGTGAAACCTGACGAGGAACTTCCCAGTAGATGGCTGTAGAATGGGCCAGTCAGTGTACCCATGAACATGTCCACTAACTCTCGATCAGTCATAGGGGGTTTGACTCTGCCAGCCAAATCTCTCCACTTTTGAGCATATTCTTTGAAACTTTCTTTAGAGCCCATAGTCATATTTTGTAGCTGTAGCCGAGTAGGCGCTAACTCAGAATTATACTGGTAGTGCTTGTAGAAAGCTGTTGCTAAATCAGTCCATGTGCGGATGTTAGAGCTCTCAAGCTGATAATACCACTCTAACTGTGTGCCAGACAGACTCTCTTGGAAGAAATGGATCCACAGTTTCTTATCAGTAGTGTGCGGCTGAATCTTTCTCACATAAGCCCTTAGATGCATCTGAGGACAAGAGGCACCATCATACTTAGTGAAAATGGGAACCTTGAATTTGCGGGGAATGACCACATCAGAGACCAGACCCAAGTTTTCGAAATCCAGACCGGGCACTTTCTGCCCCTCCATAGCTAGCATACGTTCTTCCAGCAACTTGTACTTATCATCCTTCGGAGAGTACTGTTCATGTTCATAATCTTCATCGTCGTCCTCAGAATTGACGAGATTAGGATTCTCATCTTCCGAATCATTCTCGGTCTCTTCTTCTGAATCCTTCGGAATTCTAATCTTGACTCCTGTAACCTGTCCCTTAAGCCTTCTCCCCGGGTTGATGTAACCCACAGGTTTCTGGTCCTTCTTCTTCTCCATCAAAAGAGCTTTCAGTTCTTCCTGCCCCTTAGATAAGCTCAGCATCATTTCCTGGAATTGAGCATTCTGGGCCTGGAGATCTTTGACAGTTTGTTCGAGAGCCATTGTTCAATCTGTTTGAATCTGCTGGAATCTGTTTGATAGGAAAATCGTGAGAACACTGATCCTTTAGAATACCTGTTATGCGATGCAATGCAATGTATGAAATGTTTTCAAGGACTTTCGGGATTTAACTTTGCATAAACTAACAAAAAGAGCTTTTTTTTTCTTTTCTCTTTTGTTTTTGCTTTTGTTTTTGTTTTTTCTGTTTTTTTTTTAGCAGAGTTAAATCCCTAAATCCTTGAAATGGTTAGTACAATGCCATGATGTTATGATGTTATGTTGTTATGATGTCATGTTGTTAGATAAATAACAAGCACAAGCAAGTCACACAACAATCATTCCTAGGTTTTAAGGCTTGCGTGAGTTCCATAGGTAAATACCCTCCCCACTGAAGTTTGGTTGGTTCAACCTGTCTTAGAATAGTAACCGGGTTCTAGAAGGATCTCAAATCATTGACCTTTCCTTAAGTCCACTTCAGTGCAACACCAAGTGGTTGACCGAAGCTTCCCTAAAGTCCAATCTCAAAGAGTGTAGTATCGAGTCTCAACCAACTCCAGTCGGAACCGAAGCCAGTTATCTCACTACTTTCTAATGGCCAGGATGAGTCAATTAGGGTTCTAAAGGTCTGGTTAATGCTTTTATGACACCACGCGAATGCCAAATATTTCCTCAACTAACATGAGGAACATCAGGACATCCAAAGTGCCACATTAACCGTAGCCATCATTTTGACCATTCCAGTATACGCCGGACAGTCGCGATGATCTCTTGCTACTTACCTAAGGTACACTAGATCCGGGTGTAGGATCTTTCACTCAAGCATAACATACCCAAGCAATCCCTTAAAAATAAATCAGACAAATTGAATAAGTGATCTTGTTTTTAAGGTAACCTCTCTTTTTAAGGTCCCCAGCAGAGTCGCCAGTTCTGTCATACGGTGAACTGGACTTTTTGTGGTTTTAATCGCAATGTCGCGGTTAGCAAGAGTCGCCACCGACTTTTCTTTTATCCAATAAGGAAAGGTGGAAAAGAACAGGAAAGACCTTAATTTAGATTTTGGGTTCGGGAGGTACATTATACAAAGGGAAGGTGTTAGCACCCTTTGTATCCATGGTTATCCATGGGCTCTTAATTGCTCGATCACTTATATTATTTTTGTCTAAAAAAGTGTTTGTGAATTGTTTGGAAAATTGTTTTGAAAAGAGAATTTAACTTTGTAATGATTCTTGTATGAATGTATACAAAGTGGTTATCCCGTTTTAGTTTTGAAAATTGTTTAGAAAAATATAACTCGGTAATGATTCTAGTATGAATGTATACCAAGTGGTGATTTTCTAAAGGCATTTTGAAAGGTGTGAGGTGCAAAAAAATGTTTTAAGTTGTGAGCCAGCAATTAAGAGTTATACCGACCCAAGGTCTTTACGGGCATTTCCTATCCTTATGAGGGTAAAACTGTCCTTATTATTGAGAAATAAGTAGTTTTATCCTTTGGATGTAAAAGGGTCATCGTAGGGTCATCGATTGGTCATTGAAGGCAACAGTTATGAGGATACCTTAGCATTCGAAGGGACTATCATCATTTAACCGTAGGCAACATCGGAGGGTCATCGAGGGACAAAGTTGTATATTCGAAGGCAACATCCGAGGGACTATAATTTATTTTATGATGATTTAACCGAAGGGTCTTTGCTAAGGGTATCCCCACGTTCGCGGGACATGACCGTAATATCGTAATCGTAAGGCAACAAAGAGAGGTCCAAGATCACTTATTCAAAGGCAAAGTTTTACAATTAATTATATAATTAGGATGAAACTCCACATTAAAATTATTAAAAATAATATATTAAAAAATTAATACATTAGAAATTAATACATTAAAAATTAATTTAGGGTGAAACTCCACAAGGGTATCCCACAAATAAAGTGGAATACCTAGCCAATAACCTTTTCCTGGGATATGTGAACCTTTACGAAACTCAAAAAAAGAAACATGTCAGAACACCAAATCAGGGTGCAATCGAAGATTACACCGGAGAAATATCACAACAATAAATAGGATAGGATGAATAATGCATGGCTATGATAAAAACATAAAAAAAACAGACTAGAAGAATCAGGTACTGTCTCGTTCGCCTCTGCCTCGCCTAGCGAAGGCCACGGATTTTGAATTTGAAAACAGCCCCATGTTAGGAACTTTGAATTTTATGGCATTTTATCACAGGAATAACATGGTCAAACATTCAGGGTATTCAGGCATATTTAAATTCCCATACGAAAGCAAATTATATATCAACATTTAATCATGATGCATTATATATGTAGATATGGCCAATTGAAAGTATAAACAATAGAGATACGCAAACCTGTTTGCCAATTCAAGGTTGAAGGGATTGACCACTTGTAGTATCGGAATAAGTTAGGCAGCGGGAATTGGACGGCGATGGCTTCGGTGCAGATGGGCTGCCTTCAGGGTTTCTTTACTCTGAATTCTCCGGGTAGGCAGGGTTCCTATGCCAAAGTTTCTATCCGTCCTTCTCTGTTCTCTCTCTTTCTTTTTCCTCAAGGTTTTGTTCCAAGGAAACCTCAGAGTGTTTTGCTTCTCTTCCTTCTTTCTCCAGTGAATCTCCCAGTGTAAACTCCAAGTCTAACTCCCCCACTGAAACTTCAGTATTTATAGACTAATTTCGTGGGTAATGGGCTTGGAATGAGGGAGACCCAAGTCCAAAATAATTTGTTATATTTTTATATATTTATTTTAATTATTTAATTAATTAATTAATTAATTAATTAATTAATTAATTAATTAATTAATTAATTAATTAAAATTTTTTTTCTTTTTTTTTTTCGTTTTTTTTTTTTTTTTTTTTTAGGAAAAATGATGGGTAATTTTTGGGGTATGACAATGTGTATTATGAAGATCAGAGTATTTAGAGAGAAAATCCATCTTAAAGTTGGATGTCGTCGACCATTAATCGACTCCTTTATCCAATAATGTCAACCATAGACAAGATTTTTTACATTAGCACCTTGAGAATCTGCTTCAAACCCTTTGATCTTGAAAGCATATAGATTGTTTTTCGAAAATGTGTAAAAAAGAATTTTAAAAATAAATAATTATTAATTTTGAAAGTGACATTAGTAAGACAAAAGTTTGTTTTTTCAATCGATGTATTAATGTTAAATCATGTTCAAACTTTCAAAACAAAAGACATTAAGGAATATAACACGAAAAATGGCTTGTAATTTATAGTATATAATATTATAAAATAAGAAAGATTAGTATAAATTATTAAAGTTGTTGTAAGAATATTTTGGTCTTAATTAACTAAGTTTAGTCTTGATTGCGCTAAGCATGTATTAATGTTTGATTATATTCAATTAACTTCCAAATTTGCAATTTCTAAAATATATAATAATTAACATATTATTTTTTGTTAAGATTTATTATTAACTTTGTGATTGTATTAAGTTAAAGGAATAATTAAATACAAAAAGTAACTAAAGTGATTTAATATTAAATAGCACATGTCTTTCAAAAAATTGAACAAAATTTTTCACTAAAATAGAACTCAACAATGGCAAAACATCATTTAACATTATAATATTTCTTTAAATTCGATGTAAATTTAAATTTATCATTATACATAGACTTTATTAATATATAAATAGATATTTATCAAGAATTGTACTTGATTCCAAAAAAAAAAATCATTACCAACGACATCATACTTCATATAATGCTTGAATGTGTGGACAACACACTTTGTTTTGATTCTATAGGCATTATGAAGATCCATGTATTTAGAGAGAAAATCCGTCTTAAAGTCGGATGTCGTCGGCAACCAATCTACTCCATTATCAAATAATGTCAACCATAGACGTGATTTTTTTCATTAGCACCTTGTGAATCAGCTTCAAACCATTTCATCTTGAAAGCATAAAGAATTTTTTTCGAAAATATTTAAAAACAAAACTAAAAAATAAGTAATCATTAATTTTTAAATTGACATTAGTAAGACAAACGTTTGTTTTTCTAATTGATGTATTTATGTTAAATTATATTCAAAATTTCAAAACAAAAGACATTAATGAATATATCTAAAGAAATGGCTTGCAATTTATAGTATATATTATTATAAAATAAGAAAAATTAGTATAAAATTTTTAAGTTCTTGTAAGAATATTTTAGTCTTAATTAACTAAGTTTTAGTTTTCATTGCGCTAAGCATATATTAGTGTTTGATTATATTCAATTAACTTCCGAATTTGCAATTTCTAAAATATATAATAATTAACATATTATTTTTTGCAAACATTCACTATTAACTTTGTTGATTGTATTAAGTTAAAGGTAAAACTAAAATTAAAAATAATTAAAGTGATTATAGCACATGTCTTTCAAAAAATTGAAAGAAATTTTACTTTAGAGTAGAATTCAACAATGGCAAAACATCATTTAACATTATAATATTTCTTTAAATTCAATGTAAATTTAAATTTATCATTACATACACTTTATTAATATATAAAAAGATATTTGTCATGAATTGTACTTGATTGCACTAAAATTTTGTCATCGCCAACGACATCAAACTTCATATAATGCTTGAAAAAGTGGGCGTTACTCTTTGTTTTGATTCTATGTGTGTCATACGGTGAACTGGACTTTTTGTGGTTTTAATCGCAATGTCGCGGTTAGCAAGAGTCGCCACCGACTTTTCTTTTATCCAATAAGGAAAGGTGGAAAAGAACAGGAAAGACCTTAATTTAGATTTTGGGTTCGGGAGGTACATTATACAGAGGGAAGGTGTTAGCACCCTTTGTATCCATGGTTATCCATGGGCTCTTAATTGCTCGATCACTTATATTATTTTTGTCTAAAAAAGTGTTTGTGAATTGTTTGGAAAATTGTTTTGAAAAGAGAATTTAACTTTGTAATGATTCTTGTATGAATGTATACAAAGTGGTTATCCCGTTTTAGTTTTGAAAATTGTTTAGAAAAATATAACTCGGTAATGATTCTAGTATGAATGTATACCAAGTGGTGATTTTCTAAAGGCATTTTGAAAGGTGTGAGGTGAGTTGTGAGCCAGCAATTAAGAGTTATACCGACCCAAGGTCTTTACGGGCATTTCCTATCCTTATGAGGGTAAAACTGTCCTTATTATTGAGAAATAAGTAGTTTTATCCTTTGGATGTAAAAGGGTCATCGTAGGGTCATCGATTGGTCATTGAAGGCAACAGTTATGAGGATACCTTAGCATTCGAAGGGACTATCATCATTTAACCGTAGGCAACATCGGAGGGTCATCGAGGGACAAAGTTGTATATTCGAAGGCAACATCCGAGGGACTATAATTTATTTTATGATGATTTAACCGAAGGGTCTTTGCTAAGGGTATCCCCACGTTCGCGGGACATGACCGTAATATCGTAATCGTAAGGCAACAAAGAGAGGTCCAAGATCACTTATTCAAAGGCAAAGTTTTACAATTAATTATATAATTAGGATGAAACTCCACATTAAAATTATTAAAAATAATATATTAAAAAATTAATACATTAGAAATTAATACATTAAAAAATTAATTTAGGGTGAAACTCCACAAGGGTATCCCACAAATAAAGTGGAATACCTAGCCAATAACCTTTTCCTGGGATATGTGAACCTTTACGAAACTCAAAAAAAGAAACATGTCAGAACACCAAATCAGGGTGCAATCGAAGATTACACCGGAGAAATATCACAACAATAAATAGGATAGGATGAATAATGCATGGCTATGATAAAAACATAAAAAAAACAGACTAGAAGAATCAGGTACTGTCTCGTTCGCCTCTGCCTCGCCTAGCGAAGGCCACGGATTTTGAATTTGAAAACAGCCCCATGTTATGAACTTTGAATTTTATGGCATTTTATCACAGGAATAACATGGTCAAACATTCAGGGTATTCAGGCATATTTAAATTCCCATACGAAAGCAAATTATATATCAACATTTAATCATGATGCATTATATATGTAGATATGGCCAATTGAAAGTATAAACAATAGAGATACGCAAACCTGTTTGCCAATTCAAGGTTGAAGGGATTGACCACTTGTAGTATCGGAATAAGTTAGGCAGCGGGAATTGGACGGCGATGGCTTCGGTGCAGATGGGCTGCCTTCAGGGTTTCTTTACTCTGAATTCTCCGGGTAGGCAGGGTTCCTATGCCAAAGTTTCTATCCGTCCTTCTCTGTTCTCTCTCTTTCTTTTTCCTCAAGGTTTTGTTCCAAGGAAACCTCAGAGTGTTTTGCTTCTCTTCCTTCTTTCTCCAGTGAATCTCCCAGTGTAAACTCCAAGTCTAACTCCCCACTGAAACTTCAGTATTTATAGACTAATTTCGTGGGTAATGGGCTTGGAATGAGGGAGACCCAAGTCCAAAATAATTTGTTATATTTTATTTATATATTTATTTTAATTATTTAATTAATTAATTAATTAATTAATTAATTAATTAATTAATTAATTAAAATTTTTTTTCTTTTTTTTTTTTCGTTTTTTTTTTTTTTTTTTTTTTTAGGAAAAATGATGGGTAATTTTTGGGGTATGACAATGTGTATTATGAAGATCAGAGTATTTAGAGAGAAAATCCATCTTAAAGTTGGATGTCGTCGACCATTAATCGACTCCTTTATCCAATAATGTCAACCATAGACAAGATTTTTACATTAGCACCTTGAGAATCTGCTTCAAACCCTTTGATCTTGAAAGCATATAGATTGTTTTTCGAAAATGTGTAAAAAAGAATTTTAAAAATAAATAATTATTAATTTTGAAAGTGACATTAGTAAGACAAAAGTTTGTTTTTTCAATCGATGTATTAATGTTAAATCATGTTCAAACTTTCAAAACAAAAGACATTAAGGAATATAACACGAAAAATGGCTTGTAATTTATAGTATATAATATTATAAAATAAGAAAGATTAGTATAAATTATTAAAGTTGTTGTAAGAATATTTTGGTCTTAATTAACTAAGTTTAGTCTTGATTGCGCTAAGCATGTATTAATGTTTGATTATATTCAATTAACTTCCAAATTTGCAATTTCTAAAATATATAATAATTAACATATTATTTTTTGTTAAGATTTATTATTAACTTTGTGATTGTATTAAGTTAAAGGAATAATTAAATACAAAAAGTAACTAAAGTGATTTAATATTAAATAGCACATGTCTTTCAAAAAATTGAAAGAAATTTTTCACTAAAATAGAACTCAACAATGGCAAAACATCATTTAACATTATAATATTTCTTTAAATTCGATGTAAATTTAAATTTATCATTATACATAGACTTTATTAATATATAAATAGATATTTATCAAGAATTGTACTTGATTCCAAAAAAAAAAAATCATTACCAACGACATCATACTTCATATAATGCTTGAATGTGTGGACAACACACTTTGTTTTGATTCTATAGGCATTATGAAGATCCATGTATTTAGAGAGAAAATCCGTCTTAAAGTCGGATGTCGTCGGCAACCAATCTACTCCATTATCAAATAATGTCAACCATAGACGTGATTTTTTTCATTAGCACCTTGTGAATCAGCTTCAAACCATTTCATCTTGAAAGCATAAAGAATTTTTTTCGAAAATATTTTAAAACAAAACTAAAAAAAGTAATCATTAATTTTTAAATTGACATTAGTAAGACAAACGTTTGTTTTTCTAATTGATGTATTTATGTTAAATTATATTCAAAATTTCAAAACAAAAGACATTAATGAATATATCTAAAGAAATGGCTTGCAATTTATAGTATATATTATTATAAAATAAGAAAAATTAGTATAAAATTTTTAAGTTCTTGTAAGAATATTTTAGTCTTAATTAACTAAGTTTTAGTTTTCATTGCGCTAAGCATATATTAGTGTTTGATTATATTCAATTAACTTCCGAATTTGCAATTTCTAAAATATATAATAATTAACATATTATTTTTTGCAAACATTCACTATTAACTTTGTTGATTGTATTAAGTTAAAGGTAAAACTAAAATTAAAAATAATTAAAGTGATTATAGCACATGTCTTTCAAAAAATTGAAAGAAATTTTACTTTAGAGTAGAATTCAACAATGGCAAACATCATTTAACATTATAATATTTCTTTAAATTCAATGTAAATTTAAATTTATCATTACATACACTTTATTAATATATAAAAGATATTTGTCATGAATTGTACTTGATTGCACTAAAATTTTGTCATCGCCAACGACATCAAACTTCATATAATGCTTGAAAAAGTGGGCGTTACTCTTTGTTTTGATTCTATGTGTATTATGAAGATCAGAGTATTTAGAGAGAAAATCCATCTAAAGTTGGATGTCGTCGACCATTAATCGACTCCTTTATCCAATAATGTCAACCATAGACAAGATTTTTTACATTAGCACCTTGAGAATCTGCTTCAAACCCTTTGATCTTGAAAGCATATAGATTGTTTTTCGAAAATGTGTAAAAAAGAATTTTAAAAATAAATAATTATTAATTTTGAAAGTGACATTAGTAAGACAAAAGTTTGTTTTTTCAATCGATGTATTAATGTTAAATCATGTTCAAACTTTCAAAACAAAAGACATTAAGGAATATAACACGAAAAATGGCTTGTAATTTATAGTATATAATATTATAAAATAAGAAAGATTAGTATAAATTATTAAAGTTGTTGTAAGAATATTTTGGTCTTAATTAACTGAGTTTAGTCTTGATTGCGCTAAGCATGTATTAATGTTTGATTATATTCAATTAACTTCCAAATTTGCAATTCTAAATATATAATAATTAACATATTATTTTTTGTTAAGATTTATTATAACTTTGTGATTGTATTAAGTTAAAGGAATAATTAAATACAAAAAGTAACTAAAGTGATTTAATATTAAATAGCACATGTCTTTCAAAAAATTGAAAGAAATTTTTCACTAAAATAGAACTCAACAATGGCAAAACATCATTTAACATTATAATATTCTTTAAATTCGATGTAAATTTAAATTTATCATTATACATAGACTTTATTAATATATAAATAGATATTTATCAAGAATTGTACTTGATTCCAAAAAAAAAAATCATTACCAACGACATCATACTTCATATAATGCTTGAATGTGTGGACAACACACTTTGTTTGATTCTATAGGCATTATGAAGATCCATGTATTTAGAGAGAAAATCCGTCTTAAAGTCGGATGTCGTCGGCAACCAATCTACTCCATTATCAAATAATGTCAACCATAGACGTGATTTTTTTCATTAGCACCTTGTGATCAGCTTCAAACCATTTCATCTTGAAAGCATAAAGAATTTTTTTCGAAAATATTTTAAACAAAACTAAAAAATAAGTAATCATTAATTTTTAAATTGACATTAGTAAGACAAACGTTTGTTTTTCTAATTGATGTATTATGTTAAATTATATTCAAAATTTCAAAACAAAAGACATTAATGAATATATCTAAAGAAATGGCTTGCAATTTATAGTATATATTATTATAAAATAAGAAAAATTAGTATAAAATTTTTAAGTTCTTGTAAGAATATTTTAGTCTTAATTAACTAAGTTTTAGTTTTCATTGCGCTAAGCATATATTAGTGTTGATTATATTCAATTAACTTCCGAATTTGCAATTTCTCAAATATATAATAATTAACATATTATTTTTTGCAAACATTCACTATAACTTTGTTGATTGTATTAAGTTAAAGGTAAAACTAAAATTAAAAATAATTAAAGTGATTATAGCACATGTCTTTCAAAAAATTGAAAGAAATTTTACTTTAGAGTAGAATTCAACAATGGCAAAACATCATTTAACATATAATATTTCTTTAAATTCAATGTAAATTTAATTTATCATTACATACACTTTATTAATATATAAAAAGATATTTGTCATGAATTGTACTTGATTGCACTAAAATTTGTCATCGCCAACGACATCAAACTTCATATAATGCTTGAAAAGTGGGCGTTACTCTTTGTTTTGATTTTATGTGTATTATGAAGATCAGAGTATTTAGAGAGAAAATCCATCTTAAAGTTGGATGTCGTCGACCATTAATCGACTCCTTTATCCAATAATGTCAACCATAGACAAGATTTTTTACATTAGCACCTTGAGAATCTGCTTCAAACCCTTTGATCTTGAAAGCATATAGATTGTTTTTCGAAAATGTGTAAAAAAGAATTTTAAAAATAAATAATTATTAATTTGAAAGTGACATTAGTAAGACAAAAGTTTGTTTTTCAATCGATGTATTAATGTTAAATCATGTTCAAACTTTCAAAACAAAAGACATTAAGGAATATAACACGAAAAATGGCTTGTAATTTATAGTATATAATATTATAAAAATAAGAAAGATTAGTATAAATTATTAAAGTTGTTGTAAGAATATTTGGTCTTAATTAACTGAGTTTAGTCTTGATTGCGCTAAGCATGTATTAATGTTTGATTATATTCAATTAACTTCCAAATTTGCAATTTCTAAAATATATACTAATTAACATATTATTTTTTGTTAAGATTTATTATTAACTTTGTGATTGTATTAAGTTAAAGGAATAATTAAATACAAAAAAGTAACTAAAGTGATTTAATATTAAATAGCACATGTCTTCAAAAAATTGAAAGAAATTTTTCACTAAAATAGAACTCAACAATGGCAAAAACATCATTTAACATTCTAATATTTCTTTAAATTCGATGTAAATTTAAATTTATCATTATACATAGACTTTATTAATTATAAATAGATATTTATCAAGAATTGTACTTGATTCCAAAAAAAAAATCATTACCAACGACATCATACTTCATATAATGCTTGAAAGTGTGGACTACCACTATTTCATAATAAAATGCATGAAAAAACAATTAAAACACCTCCATTTTAAGAAAAATGTTGCACCTCTTTTTATTTTACCGCATTCCTTAATACATGCGGGTAAACATATATACAAATGCCATATTTAGGATAAATGTGGTACTAAATTACAACTTTACCATATATCATAATAAATGCATGAAAAAACAATTATAAACTTCCATCTTAAGACAAATGCTGCACTTTCTTGTAAGTTTACCGCATTCTTTTAAATGCGGGTTTAAAACAGGTATACAAATACCCCTTATTTGAGGATATACATGGGTACCTACTTTACAACCTTACCATATTTCGTAATAAATGCATGAAAAACATTATAACACGTCCATTTTAAACAAAA